>NW_015150897.1:211496-225326 GCF_000732505.1 Cyprinodon variegatus | reverse complement strand
TATATCTTTTCTAAAGGTTGCATGGAAACTAATGCATTGCTTCCCCTAACATCACCTGTTGCTGCACATGTTTGTTGCCTAAAAGTGGACAATAATTTCACGCTTGTTTCATGTGGTTGTCTCAGAAAAAAAACCAGACAAACATTTCTGGCCAAAAAAAAAAATACATCTGTGACCAAAATCTCTTAACTTATCATAAAACACATTTACAATCATGTAATGTTTTTTTTGCAGTTTTTTTTTGGTAAAAGAATCAGTCTAAATGCTAATTTATCTCTCGTTTTCTGTACCAGACTTTAAATGGTATTACCTTTTGAACTAGGGGGAATTTTAACGGGTGTATAGTTTATGTAATTCCCAAACTCATTGGTAATATATTGAAAATACCATTATTCAATAAAAGTTATACCATTATAATGTTTTGAATAATGCATTTTCAGCATATATTACATATATATACAGCAAAACATCACCAAACAAACGTATTTTTGTTTACATCTAGTGAAACAGTGATATTTTTCTTTAAGGTTAAGGTCATGCCGTGAGAATCTCCCATGCCTCATAAACAGTGAAAGCGCTCTTTCCTGCTCACGGCTGAGTTAGTCCTAACCTAAACGGCTCTGAATCTCCCTGCTTCACCCAGCGCAAACACAGGCCTGTCTCTGAATGCATCACAGTTCCACAGAAGGCTCCTCAAATATTTAATAGGCAAGGGGGAACATTTTCTCCTTTTCTCAGAGTCTCTCTCTGTCTTTCTATTTGTCTGTCTTTGCTCCCACTCTTCTACCATTCACTCACACACACATGCACAACGACACACTAAAACGCCTACGCATTGCAAACGTCACAGGGTAAATTTAAGCTGTATAGAAGGTTGCTGGGGGCGCTGTTATTCCATCAGGGACTACGGAGAAGCAGAAGTAAGAAAAAGGGGGTCCATCAAAAATGTATTGGTGCTAAAGCAATGGGTCTAGGCTTTGGAGAAGTGGAGAGGTTCTTCTCTCCCTGCTAGGCCTTTGCACTGTCACTGCTCATGCTTTACCTTTCTCACACACACACAGAGCCTCACTACACCTGTGATGGTCAACCCAAAGTAGCATCTTATTAAGAAGATAAAGTGTTGAGCTTCCATTGATTACCTGCCCCAATTATTAAATGGTATGTCTTTACAGTTTTTTTTTTCTGTTCTAAAGACTTCATTCTTTGCCCGTTCTTTGCAAAATTCCTGACGCTCATTCAGTTTGGCTGGAGACCACTGTACACAGAAATGTAAAGCCTTAGTTCAGGTTCTCAGTTTGATACAGGTTGAGATGAAAGCACATTGACCTGATCGATTCTGTTGCAGTTGTGGTGCTGAAAGTATTTTTGTGGCCTGTAACTGATTCTTGTCTGAGACTGACCTGCACTTTGATTTAAACTATTATCGTATTATCTCTGAAGAAATTTCGTCTGTGGAAAAAAAAAAAACTAGGGCTGAAACAATTAATAGACTTATTGTGTTTAATGGATTATTGAAATAATCGTCAACTAATGTATTAACTTAATAATCGTTAAATGGAGCATAGAGACTGACAGAGGAACCTTCTTAGAGCAGTAATTATACCAAAATTTAAAACAAGAAATATATGTAAGAATTTTTCATTTTAAGATGAAAAACTACGGAGCCCCTCTGATGACATGGTCAAAAAAATTTTTTTATTGTGGCCACGAAGTAGTATTTCATGCGCACGAAATACTTCTTTGTGGCCACGCAATAAGTTTAACGTGCGCACTAAATACTTATATCATTCCTGGGCAACTGGGTAAGCAAATCGAGCGCGCCTTCTCTAAGGTCTAAGGCGCACTCGATTTGCTTACCCAGTCGGTCTCCGCCAGTCACGTGACATTTGTTGCTAAGACAAATGTCTTAGCAACAAATGTCATTTTAGGTGGAAAAGGCGTAGTGTAAACAACCACAGCATAGCTAAACGAAGGACTAAAGGTCCGTTTACATAGCAGTCTGTCCAAGATAAGTCATTACAGTTAACATAAGCCTGAAAACAGGGGCGGATTTATTGATATTATTAATAGGTATTTCGTGCGCATGTTAAACTTATTGCGTGGCCACAAAGTAGTATTTCGTGCGCACGAAATACTACTTCGTGGCCACAATTAAACATTTTTTTGACCATGTCATCATAGGGGCTCCGTAAAAAACTGTTTTGTCTATCCGGAACCTTTCACTATCCGATTATTAATCAAAACAAAATAATTGACAGAATAAGAAATTGGCAAATTGATCATTTGTTACAGTCCTAAAGAAAAAAAAAACATCCCACAGCATGATGCTGCCATTGCCAATTTCAAGCGCAGGATAGTTTAAAGTTTAAACTGTTAAAGGTAGTGTTGGTTTATTTCCCACATATAATTTGCTGGTGGACCATATCATTCAGCTTTCGACTCATTGGACCTGAGCACCTTTCTCTTTTTCCAAATTTGCTGACATCCAAAAATAAGCAGTTATCTGAGGCAGAAAAACAGTCCAAGCATCAGAACCCGCTTATAGTGGGCATTGTCTCTTTCTGTCTGCATCAAATCTCCCAAACGTCCTTGCTGATTCCAAAAGGTCTTAAGTGGTTCTCTCCTAGAAGATCACAAGCAGACTTGGAACTCGTATCCAGTTAAGTCCAGAGGATTTAGTGTGGAGCAGCTCTATGTTTTTTATTCTGCTTTCACTGAAGTCTCACTTTTCTTCTACTTCTAATTAGGTTACTTTATATCTGCAGTTTTAAAGGTTAACATTTTAGATGCTCTATCAGGGACTCTACCTTTTAATTAGCTTTTAGCTGGAGGGCAGATCTACAAAAAATTTGTTTTTTTTTTTCCTTAATGTTATGTTATTTCATTCTGTTTCCTTGATTTAAAACACTGTTAATAAACCAGGCATAGACAGTACATTAGCACAGCTGCAATTGCTCTTGAATGCCATTGCTATGACCTAAATAGGAGGTATATAACGTTGCACATGTACATAACATCCAGACATGGGAGAAAATAGCAGGATTTATTTTGTGTTTTCATTTTAAACACATAGCCTCACTTTATAATTTATGAGGAAAAGTTTTCTTTGAGACAAGCAGATAAAGGTTCTTGCCAAAGTATTTACACCCCTTGAACTCTTTCACATTTTGTTTCAAATTAACCACCAATATCTAACAAGGTTTAGAATAGAAAGGAATAGAATGGAATAGAAAATCCCTTTATTGTCCCACAATGGGGAAATTGTGGTGTTACAGCAGCAACATATTATGGCAAAAGTAGTCACACAAATGTGGACTTTAAAAAAAGTCTATAAAAATAACACAATAAGTGAAAATAATAATGTATACAGTGTTTTTCACAATATAAATGCTGTGCATCTGGAAAGAATAAATAATCAATATACGGCTGTGGACATTTTTACAGCAAGGGATATGTGAAAAAAAAGAAATTGCAACAACACAACAGAAGTGGTAATAGAACTGTGCAAAATTCAGCAGGAATGTAACAACTTATTGCAGTAATTGGAAACAGTGGTGGTTATAAAGTCTTAGAGCTGCTGGGAGGAAGGATCTGTGATTACGCTTCCTGGTGCATTTAGGGTGTAGGTATTTGTTTAAATGAAAAGTTACCCAATTGGTAAATAAAATCTGATGTGTGTGATTTAAACTCTGTACAATTACAGTTGTTATGTGACAGCCTAAGAGGTTTATTAGACAACAACCAGCAGCATGAGGAGCATGGAACATAGCAGAGAAGTACATCAGAAAGTTATGGAGAACTTAAGGTTGGGTTGGAAAAGATATCAACCTTAAAAATCTAATGGAGCTCTGTTCAGTCAGTCTTCTCGCAATGAGAACAATATTCACAAATGCATGATAACTAAAATGGATCAATTATCCATTTCGGTCGTGGTGTCTGAAGAAGCTACAGATCCACCGCTCAGGTCAAAGAATCCGTACTCTGGGCAGCCATTACTACAAAATCCACAAATCTGCAGTTGATGGACGAGTGGAAACAGCCAATGTGAAGTGCTGTGATCTGATTACCATCTTTTTGGTGAAATTGGGTGAATGCAGTGTCTTTTCAATGCTTTTAAAATGTACTCTAGTTTCTGCTTTCCCTTTAATAAACACCATAGGTTAAGGGATTGCAGACGGCATCAGCCAACCACTTGCCCTGTTACCAAGCAAAAAAGACTTTTGAGGAACTATTTATTATAAATCTATGCAGGCGCAAAGTTTTTGCTTGTCTTATGTCTTAGAGGACCACATCTTCTGTTTAATCCCATCATTTCAAAGCAATAGGATTAGTGCTCTTGTGTTTTCCTACTTTTCCTCCATACGGATTTTTCTTAGCCCTTTCAATTAATGCGTGTCCACTTCCTCTGTGTTTACCCCAGCCTCTCTTGCCCTACTTTTCTCTTCGGTGCATCTGAGGCATTAATAACCATCAACTCTAAAATCTGTTAATTGTTTTTTAAACCTTCTAACTAATTGTGTGTCCATCAAGTTTATTCAGGAGCACATTGATCATAACAAGATTAACCTGGATGAGTCAAATAAGATAAATAACTTTAAATAATGTACGCTGTTAAGTGTGTTCGTGGTTGTGTGTGTATGTGGGGGTTTAGGAGGTTTACTACAAATTGGTCCAACCCTTTCAATCCCGAGCCCTGACTCTCAGCAGGACTATCTATTTCAAGGTCTCACTGGATAAGAGAAAATGCATGAGATAATCCAATTCAAACAGCTCCGGCCACTTTTGGTCACGGCGGGGGTGCAACACTCGCACACCCACACACACACCCACACATACTATGTGGTGTCCATCCTTTTATTGTGATGTGATATGCTGAGCTGAGCGGTGACAAAGTGGCATAACGTTATTAACATAACATTATCACAACAATGCTGCAACATTAGAGAGCAATCTGGAAATCGCTCAGATCCGCATAAAAGAGATTTCCAGCCAACATGCAGGCAGGAGTAAATGTGGAACACACACATACATGCAGCAGGATTTAGGTCAGGCACAACCATTATAGTTGTCCTTTCAATACAAGCTTTTACAGGCTCCACTTTTCTGTCCGCTTGCTGTTTCGCACTTTCATATGTACTCTTGTTTGTTCCCTTTTCCCTTTCCCTAGCTAGCACAAAAAACATAGAGCCTCCTCGTTTTGGCTCTGAGGCCCGTATTATAAAGCTTGCAGGTGAGGGGCTTTGTTCACCCCAAGCAGCTAATGTGCTCAGAGCAATAGGCTCTCATCCGCACACACGCCCGCGCCCTCAGACGCACGAATGCGCAGGCCGAAGAGTCCAGAAGGACCACCTTATCTAATCCTGGGGTTTATCCTTCAAAAGACTTTCGTTTTCCCTTTCTCCTTTGTTCCTCCCCCTCTCCTCATCTCTTCATGTCTTTGAGGAACTCCATGTTAGTGAGAGGCGCCGATGGTGGATGGCACTTTCCTTCGATTGGACAGAATCCATCTCTTTGGAGATGTTTGCGCAAACATAAACACCCAAACACTTGCAACCACACAGGCTTTGAGAAGGTAGTGTTTTATATGTCAAGCAAAGTTTTTTTTTTTTTTTTTTTTTTTCTGCACGCAGAAAGTTTACTAGGATGTCTGGATTGATATCCCATCCCCACTCATTGATTCTGCTCTTCATGTTCTGTCCTTCAGCTTCAATCAGGCATACAGTACTACCACAAAGTATTCACATTTTTCCCTCCACATTTTTTTAACGTTTAAGGCTTTTTCTTAAATACATTGGAGTATATCTCCCCTTAGATAGATAGACAGGAAGACAGCTAGATGGATACTGTATAAATAGCTGATAAATCTGGTGTTTAACTGATCTTTGTAGCCATACCATATTGTTGATGATGTCACTCAAGCCCTATAGGGAATGTGTCTACAAGCTTGGCTCACCTGAATGAGATATTATTTACCCTCCTTCTCTGCAGATCCTCTTCAACTTAGTCAGATTGGATGGGCAGTTTGTCTATACAATAATTTTTTGCCATAGATAGATTTCCAATTGATTCTAGGCTCCAGCTTTGCAACTCATGGACATTCTCAGACTTCTGGACTATTTATTTTTTCATTTTAATCTGTTCCTTTTGTCTAAGGTCTAAGACACTTTGAGTAGATTTTCTTTATATGTTTTTTTTATTTATTTGTTTATATTTCTGTCTGTGTAAGATGTAATTTTACCCTCTCTGGTGACTATTTGCCCAGCTCCTGTTGCAAGGACGTTGGATGTCTGGTCAGATCTAAGACTCATCCGAGCATCGTAAATAGGCTGAATTCAATTTAGGCTTTTCTAGTTATACTAACCATTCAAATTAATGCACACTACAGCTTATTTCAAGAAAATGGCGTCTACTTATGGCCTGCACTTATATAGCTCTTTTTCAAGTCGGAAGACTTGACCAAAGTGTTTTACATTCACCCATTCACACACTTACATACTGATGTTGGCAAGCTACATTGTAGCCACAGGTGCCCTGGGGCTCACTTGAAGAAGTGAAGCTGCTGTACGCTGGCCTCACAGGTCCATCAGTAGGCAATGTGGGGGAAGTATCTTGCCCAAGAACACAAAGTCACTAAAAGCCGGAGCCGGGAGGTTGAACTGTCAACCCTTCGATTTCAGGGCAAACTCCTACATCCAACGCCACTGTGGCCCCACCACTACCTGACCACAGTTACATGGCTACAACTTCTGTTCATTTTCTCATAGAGGTATAGTTTCTTGGCATTTTTTGACCTTCTGACAAATAAATTCAGCCAAATGTACAAATAAGACTCACATGAGTAGAAAATGAGCAGACAAATGGGCCCTACTGAGGATTTGTTAACAGGTTGCATAATGGACTTCAGTATAGGGTAACTACAGGACAATTCTTTGTAAATGTGGGCTTTTTATTTGACTTCTGATGTATTGTTAGGCTTGAAATGATTTTCTTGGTACCTGTTTAAAGTTGGTGTTGTTGAAATTGGTGTATAAAAAAAATAAAATAAATAAATAAACATTCCAGGCCAAGGCTTACTTAGTACTCATCTGTTCTGATCAGATATCTCTACTATCAACAAGGGATCAACAAAGCTCTGAAATTGACCACTGGATTCTTGGTCACTTCTTTGAAAGAGTCTGTATCTGTTGGTCTCAGATCAAGTTTTTAAAATGTTGAGATATTGAAGGATGCTTTCTGATGGCACTTGGTGTGAGTTTCAACATCACTCGTCCACCAACCCACACACATCCAGACACCCACACAACAAGGATTTGCATCCAATTTACATTTAGACTTGCTCTCTCTCCTGACAGTTCGTTAGACTCAAGCTTGCCCCCGGGTTAAATCCGTCTTCTGCTACCTCGCTACCCACTTTCCCTATCTTTACCTCCAGTTCTTCTTTTCTTTACCTCTTCCTCTCATTGCTTTTTTGCCCATCCATCTTTCATCTTTGAGGTCTTTCTCATCTCCCGCTGTTTTAGATCATGACTCCTATCCTTTATGCCCTTCTATTGCTGATGCTATCTAGATGAAGGGGGTTTTATGTGTAACTTAACATTACCCTTCGCTGTCAACATCGCCTCAGGCAAGCTCACATAAAGTAGCGCTACATCAGGTTACATGTTTCGGCTGTGACCCACATTGGGTTTTATCTGCACATCCGTGTGTGTGTTTGCTTAAGATGACAGGCTCTTCTGTGGTATATGTAGAAAGACACCAGTGTCAAGAGTTAATGCAGTATCCATATCCCCTCAGCTCTAGCTAAACTGATACTT
This sequence comes from Cyprinodon variegatus, assembly GCF_000732505.1. NCBI lineage: Eukaryota > Metazoa > Chordata > Actinopteri > Cyprinodontiformes > Cyprinodontidae > Cyprinodon > Cyprinodon variegatus. Next base: position 217,512 of record NW_015150897.1, on the reverse strand, counting down.
AGAGTAATTAACATCGAGGCTTCCACCTTGCAAATGATTTCTCCGAGCTCAGCAGGGAGAGACGCTGTTACATAACGAGTTCTAGTCTGGCGGATCTTAGTCATCAGCACATTCAATGCACTGATTGGCAGGAGGAGGTCATCTTAATATGCAGGGCCATTAGAGTGGAAATGTAGGTCTGCTGATTTTTTAATGCGCTGTCCAGGCAGTAAGATGTTTCAGCATCAATTTGGGATTCTTGGTATTGAGCTTATTGAATGAAAACCAAATCTGGCAGGACTCTCAGTAGAGGCTATGGCTTTCGTAATGACATTCTGTATACTTGTCAACTGAAGAATGTTAAAATTGCATAAATGGTGATAATCAGGCTTGGCAACTCTTAAAAAGGGTTTTAGAAACCAAAAATAGTTCTCATTAACGCCAAAGATGTAATTATACAAAACTATGACCGACTTTGAGCCTCATAATGCTGTAAGAACTTTGCTGCAGGTATACATGTGTAATTAAACGCATGTATTTGTACCATAATGTACTTTAAAGGGGATTATGGTATTTGATCAATTTAGAAAACAATTGCAACTTAACAAAAGTTTACAAAAGTATTTTTAACCGTTTGATATTTTCTTCCAGGTTTACCTTGAATTTAACTCTGTGCATCCTTCTAACAATTCTGACTAGCTTTCCAGCCCCCCTAAGTATTCAGGTAACATGATGATGCTAAAACCGTGGATGATAGTGCAGATAGTGCATTTAGGGCTGTGGGCAGGGATACTTCACATAAAGTGTTTGGCACACAGGCAAAATTAGGACTAGATTAGTTTTGGTCACCTGACCATGTCTCCTATGTTTTCTGTGCCCCCTACATGGCTCAATGCTTCTCTGTAGCCCCTGTAGAGTTACTATACACAACCAGGCTGTGTCTCTGATTAATGCTGTCCTTGATAATTGTTTGCACTAAATATATTACTAAAGGCATTTGTTTGAAATCTCATTAAGAGGTATTTGAGTAATTAGGCTTCACACATAGAGATGCTACAAGGTAGAAATCCATATATTAATTTGATATCAAATGACCTACATACCTGCCTACTGTATCTGTAGGTTTAGCACTAAATTAAACACTTTAAGCATTGGTAGAGTAACATAATTTGTAGAAGTTCTATACAATAGGTAAACATCATTTGGTGTAATTTAAATGCACTTTAAATGATTAGCACTAGGGCATAGATATTTCAGTAGTTTGTTGTCTGTAATCCACAGATTTATCTATATAAACGATTGGAAGGACGAAAGAAAACAACAATAGTCTTAGACAGTAAACACTAATGCAAATATTTTTGCTATATTTGCACCTGACATCTATATGCAAACATTTTATAAATGCAACATTGCAACATTTTTAAACAAAAAGTTTGGAAAATGATTACATCTCAATCTAGTTTGCTCTTAACTTGTTTAGCATTTTGTATAAACATTGCTCTTTATTTGTACTTATAGTTAAAAAGCTTAAGTTTAACAAAGCCCCCTTTGTTTAAACTTTCCTTTCAGATATGTCTTTACTATTGCAGAGCAGCAAAAGTTTTATTGTGATTAAACGCATAAAATGAATGATATTAAATGCATGAAGTTTTTGTGTTTAATTACGATTAATTGATAAATTTGAATTAATTTTTTGATCTACTGCTCCATTCTTCCCTCACTCGAGAACAAAACCCTGAGATACTTAAACCCCTACACTTGATGCAGGAACTCCCACCAAGGACTCGTTGGAGCTGCTTTCCACTTATCTGTGAACCTCCCCAGTGGATGCTTTATTAAACTCTTTTTAAAATAAGTAAAAATATCCTTAAATAAGTTTATTTGTCCTTAATTTGAGGAAGTAATTAAGGTGATCTAACAGAATGAGTATTTTCGTCCTTAGAATAAGATAGATATTATGCACTTGAAATAAGATAATGGAGTTTTTTTAAACATAACTCTCCTTATTTAATTAGCAAATTGTCTTACCTTCTCAAAAGAAGCAAAAATTTACTTATTTAAAAAAAAAAAGTTATTACTTACTTAGATTTCATTAGTTGGAGTCCATTACAAATTGTTTGGGGTATCGTTGATCTTGGTGATTGTGTTGCTCATGTAATATTGAAGATTCCTAATGGAAACCACTTGGAGTGCATTGCTCTAAATATTGTTTTATGAGTGGAAAGGATTCAAGACAGTTGCCAAGCTTCCCAAGAGTGATTGCTCAAAAAGTTCATTGTCAAGGTCAGACCACAGAAAACTCAGAGGAATTAAATCAAATTGTAGAGGTGCCTTCAATAAACCATCGACCTCAATTAGCATGTTAGATATTGAATGTATGCCACCTTGAGGGAAGCTGGAACAATGTAAAGGGTACACTTAAAAGTTCCTGTAAACTAGCTAATAGGAGAAAAGATCACTAGTTTTATTTTTTGGTTAAGTCCAAAGAGTTTTGACCAGCATTATTATGCATGAAGCCTTCAAATATTTTTTTAAAGGAGATTTTTAGAAAATACCGTAAGCAATTAATTTCTTACCTGCAGTAGAACGCACTCTTGGCCTCCTATTTCACTTTAATACCAGATTACGTCGACATGTAGGCTATATGCTAGTCAGAGAAGTACGGAAGAGGATGAGGGCCACTGAAAAAAAAAAAAGTTAACTGATTTTTAAATTTTATTTCAGTTTAACATTGGGGAAAAAGTCAGAATTCTGACTTTTTTCACATACTAAACTGAAATAAAATTTAAAAATCAGTTAACTTTTTTTTTTTTCAGTGGCCCTAATCCTCTTCCGTAGAGAAAGGCCAAGTTGGAAGCAAATGTTGACCGTCTTACCAGTCCAATCTCAGAAAAGTGGACTCTCTTTTTATTTATTTTTTGATTTTTATTTTTTCCTACTTGCTTTGATTCTGTTTTATCTTCCTGTATTTTAATCATGTAAAGCACTTTGCATTGTCTTTGTACTGAATTGTACTATACAAATAAATTTGCCTTGCCTCTCCTTTAAGGTCCTCTAAACCAGGGGTACTCTTACCCCTAGTGGTCCGTGGTTGCATTGCAAGCAGTACAATAAAATACTATATTTCCTCTGGAATAAAATAGGGCTGGGATCTGTTTTTCTTAGTGAGGACCCATTTGAAAAATAAAACATGCTTTACCAACTGAAAAGTAAGTTTTTCTTATATGTTTGAATTCACCTTCAGCTTTGACACACTTTCAAACCAAGCAGAGGAACAGACTGCAGCTATAGGAGCTCATCAAAGCAGCTCAGGTGTCTCTACAAAAACAAAGGAAAACTAATTAAGTCAGTCTGACTGTAATTTTTGTTCTGTATTTTTTTCCAAATTCATGCAGCTTAAATGTGATTATAGGGGAGACAGTCAGAGGAGCTCCAGTTTTATAAACGCAGGTTTATATGATTTTAAGTTGTGTTTATTTTGATTCATTGCTATTTTCCAGGCAACATATTTATGTGGGTTTTTTTTGAGATAAAAAGAATTATTTGATAAGAATTAAAGGTTCAAATTAAAAGACTAAATAAAATAGTCTTTATTTTATAATCAGTTACTGTACGTTCCACTTTTGGACAATCATCAATACTTTTGTCTGCGAGGGGAACTCATGGCCAGGACTGGATTTCCTCAGCAGCTTTGTGCTGTACAGATTTCTGCTAATAACCTAATTATAATATACTGTTGTGTCGAATCAGAGACATCTAAAAAGTTTCAGAACACAAACCCTCCGACACGGAATATTGACACAGGTGATCCAGAGAAAAAGAAGACATAAAGTGATTTAAGTGAGTTGTTTACCTTTTATGTTGAAGGTGCATGCAGAAGGTCACTGGTGATGCACAGCTTTGCACTTGCATTTTCCATGCTGCTAATCACCAGCTTCCTCTGAAATAAACACCCAATGTAAATATGATCATGGTTTGAAGGTTCATAAAGTAGCTCTCCAAGTTGTCCTTGGCCCGTCTCGGCCTAACCAAGCTCGGCTTCAGCGTCTGGGACAAAACAATCTGGTTTCCTAATAAATTAAGTACCCAAGTGAGTTATCCACGGCAGGAAAGATATAACCTTGTTACAAGGTAACGAGGCGATACACCAGAGTCCCACTTCAAACATACTGAACGATCCTTTTAATGCTGGTTCTTAACTATGTAAAAAGAACAAAAATAATAAAGTGATGCTTGTATCCGTTGTACTTATTTAGCCTGGTTAAACACAGGTGTGACTGATCACATTAACGATCAATTCAGTTCTTCTGGAGCCTGGCTCGCTGAGCAGCATCGTTAAAGTGATTAATTACACCTGTGCTTTCCCCACAGTGCAGTGCCAGGGAGTTTGAAAGCAAACTGTTATATGTTAAGTGTCAAGCTGCTAAGAGCAGAGACCCTGTTTATTACTGTTTTACACCATCTGAGAGTTGTGTTTAATTACTGGCTGGGTGCATTTCATTGCCCTTCTGCCTGAGTTGAAACATTTCTTTAGATGCTTTATAATGTGTGGTAGCACTTGGAAAGTTTACAACACCTTGGAAACGTACTCACCTCACACCCCTTAAACTTGCATATATATATATATATATATATATAATATAAAAGAAGAATGGACGCATGATTTTAAATATAGAGTGGCATGCATTTGGATTCAGTTCGGCTTGTTATTACTCCACTCAAAATTCAGTGCTGGCTGTTACCACCTTTTGCTTTAGGCAATTGGTTTGTTTTAAACATAAGGTAAAATAAAAACAAAAAAAAAGCAATTACAAAACTTGTCAGACATACAAAATTGACTGTTCAGAAAGGAGTAGGTAGAAGTTAATACTTGATATTTCCCACCTGCTTTTAATTGTGTCAATTTCCAAAATACTTTAGATAACAAAAAAGCTAAATACTGCAACCCCAAGTTTCCAATTGAGCTATTAAACAGATAATATTAATACTATTGATAATAGTGACTGATATTGACATTTTATGTGAAAGAAGAGAACAAGAATCTGTATTTATATATCTTTAAAATCTCTCTTTTTTCTCATTACATTTTGTACCCCCCCCCCAAAAAAAAAACAAAACAATCAAAAACAAACAAAAAAACAAACAAACAAACAAATAAAATAGATAGTTTCTAATATTTAGGGGTACGCCTTGCATACTTAGAAATAGATATTTGCTAATTCATCTTTGCAGGCTTACTTAAACTCTGCTAGATTTCAGATTTGATACTTTCTTTCAACATCTACTTTGAAGGTTTACTTGAAATTCTTTAGATAAATTTGGTCTTGAACTTCAAGCCATTTTAACAACTAAATATGCTTTGTTCAGGATAGTTAGCATGTTCTAACATCTTCTTCCAAGAAACTTTCTTCCGTTTTCCATCACTCTTTCCATTTCCATTTGGATTGAGCAGCACTAGCTTACAACGCTTTAGAGTCCCCTGACTTAAAGAAGCAGGACATAAATACAAGCCATGTATCAGTTACTCAGTCCGTCTGCATCTTACCAATAACTTGGTCATTGATGTTTCATCTTCTTCTGTTCTGTTCTGTCATGATCAAATCTGTTCACGTTGATCTCTGCTTCTGTTGCATAAGATTGTTTGAAACTTAGACTCACTGGGCTGCTTTAGCCAGCCTAAATACTCAGCTTCTATCCAGCCTCTAAAGCCAAATCCTGGGGTTTTCTCCTTTTGCTGAAATCTTCCACCTCACCAATATCTGCTACTCTGTATTGTCTTGTAAAGTCTCCCCAAAAAACATTAAAGTTAGTGATTTAAAGGCATACTATGCAACATTTTTCAGTTAATTAATGTGTTCCATAACGTTTTGGATGATTAAATGAGTCATTTCAGGTCGAACAAAGGTTTTCTCAGCCGCCCTGGTGGTCTGTAGGGGAAATACCGTACTTGCAATTGCAGGAGCCCTCGGCCCGCACCCACAGGCTCAGAAGTCTCGTGCATCATGAGAATCGGTTTTGCTTTACGGCGAGAACCGCT
>NW_015150897.1:199780-211248 GCF_000732505.1 Cyprinodon variegatus | reverse complement strand
GTGCAGTTTTACTTTCGCCCTCTGGGGGGAGCCTCGCTGGAAAATCAACACCGGTTGCATAGTATACCTTTAACTTGAAAAAAATGCACAAAAAAATCTTTCAGGGCTATAAATGCTTTCTAATTTAGATAAAGACACAAATTACAAAAGCTAGTAGTCCTTCTTGGTAAAAACTTAAGAAATGATTAATCTCAATCCAAATAATTAACCAATATGTTGTCTAGTGTGAAACCTAAATAAGAATGAGAAACATTTATCTTGGTGTAATTATTCCTGTAGTGGTGCTCCCTTTCCCAAAGATTGTTCTGTTGAGTTAAGGTTATGGCTTGGAATGCTCATCCTTGTCTTAGAAATAATCTCTTTTTCAAAGCAGGTTTACCACAACTATCTCCCTCTTGGGGCAAATGAAATCAGTACTTTCAGATGCATTTCTCACCACAAATGCATTGGGAAATTTCTGTGCGTCTTAATGTGGGTGTGTGTTTGTGTCTAGAGATGGAAGCTTTTTTCTCTTTTTTTTTTTTCGGTTTTCAATCCTGCCTCAGAGTTTCTTTGCTTGCTGGAAAATATCATCTTTTGATCTGCCAGTAGGAGTGGAGAGCACTGTTTAGTATGTCACCTGCACGGTGAGGGTTCTGTGATGAGACGTATAATGTTTGCTTAACTTCCCTCTGCGTTTGATTGTTCCTGCAGTCGAGATGGGGCGAACAAACTCGTAGGGATGTTATGCTGCAGCGCGTGCTTTTTCGGCTGCTATCCTCGGCTAATGAGGTTTGCTGATGATAATCACCTCGGCAACGATGGAGATGATGATGTAAGCGCTCTGAAACAACCTGAGGGAAATCCAAGCAACTGCTGTTTAAACCAAGAGAGAGGGAGGCAGGGAGCACAAGAGGGCAGAGGTTTTTTACATTTATTTTGGAAGATGCCAACAGACTGGATAAAAAATGGTGGAGATACCAGCCCAGAATATGAAACATATCAAACTGAATTCAATACTCTGTGAACAATAGCCATTGTTATTCTAGCCTTATTCTGGATTTCAGCCCCTTTATAGTTTTTTCTCAGGTCCCCGCTGGTTGAGTCGGATGTGTTAGCCAGTAAAAGAATAGGAATCTTTCTATTCTGTCTGCCCAGTATTCTAATGGGATGCCTGCAGCTTGGATTCCATATGGACCAGCTGGAGGCTGGTAATAAAGCATACACTATTGTCTGGGTGCACCTTGGACTGACCACAAGGGAGAAAAAAAAAAAGATAATCTAAAAAAAGAGAGAACTGATGAGATTTACTTGAAGGATTGGGGCCATGTTGAACATAAAGAAACACAATCCACTTATGCTTTTCTAAAGATGAAGAATACGAATCACTTAACATGTTGAAGAGAGTTTTTAAAAATGCAGGGAAGAGGACATGTTAGGTCCTAAAACCGAGAAGCGCAAATTTCTGACAGTAGCAAGAAAACTTTATTTGGATTATATCCGTTAGCGGGTACAGGGTGAAGGGTAAAACTCAAGCAAAAAACTTTATTTTAAAGAAGCCCTCGTAGGCACACAGTGTTCAAAATGAGACATGTGGCATCCAAAAAGTCATATTCTAAGGATATAGAGACATCACCCTGTTTTTCACTTGGCATCATTGCAGGTGAGACTGAACTTAAAAGCTGACTTGTTTTTGTTTTTGCTCCCATGAAAACAAGGTCATTATTCTCCTTGTTGAACAAGATAACACCATCAATAAGGCAGTTGGCAGAGTTTTCCTCGGGTGTCCATGCACCTGTTTTGTCCATATGTTGGAGCAATAATGAAGACCTGCTTTTTAACTATGTCCAAGTTTATGTCCCTACAGACTTCTAAATGGCAGAGAGAGACAAACGAGAGGAGATTCTGAACCATTTCCAGTGCGATCTACCAGATTGCGGCTGAGAGTTTTTTTTATAAGCAAGGACAGAGTTACCTTTGAGATTAATGGAGCATTCAACCAGAACTGCAAATGGTTTAAGTCAAAGCATTTTCATGTGTTTAAACGGTCCTGTCAATGTAAGCCGTAGGATGTATGAGCACCTCATTCAGCCTTGAATACCTTCTAACCTTTGGTTCAGGACACATTAAAAAACAAAATTAGTCTTTTTTGAACTATGTGTTAATGGAATATATAAGAAGGCAGATGCGGCAACTGCTGCCAAACCTACATTACTCTATCAAGTTCTGCTCAATAATGCTGAGATGCTAACTAACTCATTCTTTTTAAGACCCTCCAAGCTGTCCATCTAATTCAAACATGTTTTTTTTTTCTTCCTAAGAAGCAATATCCCTTCTGACCCAAGAAATAATCCCCACCTCAGGTCTAATCCCGAACTAATGCACATCAAAACTCTCCGGTCTATATATATTAGAACATAAGGCACTAATATGAGACGCCTCCAGACAGAAAGTCGTGACGATGTCGATCTTTCTGAAATAATGAAGGCATTGCCGACGGCAGTAGGGATGATGAACACCGGGGTGAAAAGATGTTAATGACAATGCCTGCTAACAATGTTCAATACAGGTAGACAGATTGTCTTCATTTTCAGCTTCAGTGCAGTAAACATATAAATTAAAATCTGTACCAGAAAGATGAGCGATTCACAGCTTGTATAGAGCCATTATCTGCGATGCAGCTGTCATAGTTCACGCAGTGTTGTGATGCCTTCAGCCTCAGGGAAAAGGGGGCTTTTTGCAAAGGTCCAAAGCTTTTTTTCCCTCCAGGTTGATTTGAATAAAAAAAAAAAAAAAGAACTGATGCTGCGCTAGGCTAATAGAGCTGCATGTATTTTCTTCATTGTGCTGTCAAAAATGTGTCTTAAACCCTCAGAATATGGACTAAAAATGTTTCCTATTTATTGAAATAGCTGGAGTCAGTGCTCATTATAACAATGATGCTAATTGTGCTAATGAAGATGATGATGATGAAGAAAATGACGAGCGTAATGAAAACAGCCGGGGAACAGAATGGTGGTGATTAGGAATGTGATAAAGGAAATTAGGCAGATCACAGTGACGATGACGATGATGATGATGAAGATGGGCCATAGTTGATGTTTTCATTTGAAGCTGATTATATTGATGTAAAGTGGATTAAATAAAAATACACATTAAGAAGTTACACTTTGTTTTTAATAAAGAAAATAGTTTAAAAAAAGGCTAACAGACAAATCTGACTGTTTAAAATGTATGAGATGGAATATGAGCTTTAGTTTTAAATGCTTTATAAGAGCCTCAGCACAATTAACAATACAACTATAAATATGCAACAGCTGCAGCACCAGCAAGGTATTAACAAAAACGATATTAGTAAAAGTAACAAATAAAGAATGACGATAACAGCAAGGATTATTAGGATTGTTACATCTAATACTGTCAAGATGACAGAGGTGACCATCAGAGACCCCATCAGTAATTAATTTTGAAGATTATTCTGTGATTCTTGTGCTTGTAGACCTCATTGCAAACTCTGATTTTGAGTGACAAAACATATTACTCGATAGGTTTAAACTGTTGGCTGGCTTTTCCTTTTATTCCCAAGAAAAAACTGAAGAGAAATTTCAAAAGCATATTGACAGGTTGATTTAAAAAATGTATGGATATTCATTCCAGTTATAATAAATGGACGGTAAACTTCTCCCTGACTTCTGTTAATGGTGTGAATAACAATATGCTAATTTGACCCTATTGTGTTACTGAGTTTAATAGATTAATGACAACAACTGTGGAGGAAGGAGTATTTAAAATAATTTGATTTAGATATTATGATTATAATAAGCTATTCATGTTAAATATATTAGCAATCATAATGTATGGATTGGTGCAAAAACAGTGGGAATGGTTAGATTTTTAGCTGAGTCATAGTAAAAATAATTGCAGCTTTTATGTAAAGTATAAGAATGATTATAATAACAATAACAGTTAAAGGGATGAAGAGGTAATCAAGAGTGACAGAGATGCTAATAAGGACTAGATTGATAAAGATGCTTCGTGCTGGAGATGGTGATGATTATAGGATACTGATGACAACTAGGCTGTTGTCATGGAGGCTGGTGTACATGCTGTGCTGTTGACTGGAGCAGAGATTTCACAGGAGGGTGGATGGAATTGAGAAACCTGCTGATATTGACAGCAGAAAATCCAGATAATAACGTAATGGAGATGAAAGGTAATGAATGAGGTGGTGCTAACAATCCCAGTGGATGTGACTGATATAATAGGGGGTAAAGATGAGGAAATGGATGTTAGAATGATGGCAGCACGTTGCAGTGAATTTGTAAAAGGAGACCATATTGGTGATGGAAATTGTGGTGTTAAAGATGGGATGAAGAAAAGATAAAATTCTAAATTTATGCAACTTAAAGATGATTTATTAAGCAAATCTGATCAGTCTGATTAGGATGTTGGCTGCAATAAACATTGACATTAATGGATTATGATAATAAAAGTGTCAATTATACTCAAGCGGAAAGATTGGAACTGTTTCAGAACAGAGATGATAAAAATATGAGGTATGTATGCTGAGTCTTTTTTTTTTTCCCTGAATGATAAAATCTCAACTTTTTGGCCAACCCCCTACCCATAATAACCCCAACTGTGCCCTCTTGAGGAGGTTTACGTGAGGAAAATCAGCGCATTTGTCTTCTTTCTCCTCTGTTACATTTAAGAAAATAAAGGGAGAACAGTGATGTGAGAAAATTATTAACTTTTCCTGGCAGTTCCTTCTTTTCTTCTGATGGAAATAGAGGGTAGGGAGATTCTTAGCTGATGAGATTGCCTCATTCTTCAAGGCTTCACCTTTTAACTCGCATTTCCCCAGAGAGGTGTTGTGTCACAAATGAGAGGGAGATTGCTTATTTCTTCTGTTGTGTCCACACTATTCCAATTCCATCTGAATTTGTATGTGTGGAATTCTGCTCAAACACTGTCTGTATGTGTGTAGCTTTGCATTTCACGGGGGTCTTCAGGCGTAGTTCAGGACTATACAAACACGTTGGCTTTAGTGCAAAGGGGAAAAGATCCTTCCATCAGTTTAAAGAGCCTAATCAAAGGCTGGTGAATTTTTTCCCCTCTAATGTATTTCTGAGGCGACTGCTGGTCCTGCTTCTTCTGTTCATCACCAAGCTCTCTGTTAGCTGTTACACTCATGCTCTATAAAGGAGGGACAGTGTCTTGCAAAAGTACAAATACCTTTAAACTTTTAGTTGCAGTTTTATGTAAAGGACCGACTAAATGTAGTTCATTTTTTTTTAAAGTGGAAGAAAAACTGATATATACAGTAGTTTGCAAATTTCTGTAAAAATGGAACTCTTAAGCGTGTCCTGCATTTGTGTATTACCCCATATTTTACTGTAATACCCCAAAATAAAATTCAGTGTAAAGAATTACATACATAAGTAAAGTTCAGCTAAATCAAGATCATGCTGGAAGGGAATTTTGCTTGGAGAGTGGTGGCCTAGTGGTTAGGGCATTGGACTCTGGAGGTTTTGAGTTTAAGCTCCTCTCCCACCGACTGCCACTCTGGGCCTCTGACTAAAGACCCTTAACCCCCACACTGCTCCTCAGGCATCTCACAATGGCAGCCCATTGCTCCCTAAGGGGATGGGTTAAATGCAGAGAGTTAATTTCATTGCTCTGTATTTTTGACAGTGTAATGATAATAAAACACTGGAAAAAATGTAATATAATTTAAGCTAGGGCACATAAGCATTCCCTGTCAGGACTCGTAATCACAGCATGAAAACAGCTGTGAAAGCCTCAGAGGCTTATTAAAACACTGGTAAACACCAGCAATATAAAGCCACTTTGCATACAACCCAGGAAGAAAGTTGTGAAGATGTTACACACATGCAAAAGGCTTTTATGGTTGATTCTAATATCGCTATGAAGAGACTATCCCCACTGTTAAGTAAGGCTCATGCTGTCAGGATCTTTTTTCTGCTGTAGGATGATTAAAGCTGATTACAGCTGATAACAAGATGGATGGGGAACCAATGAGACAATGCGTGAGATGAGATTCTGCAAGAGGTTGCAAAAGTTGCAACTGGATGGATGTTTAAGGGAATCACAATGTAATCTTTGACTCTTTTTTAAGTCTTTCAAAATCACCTGTTGGCAAATATATATGACAAAATGATGCCTTTATAACTGCATTGGTTATTCATTTGGTTCAAACTATAGCTGTTTTTTAGTAACCCAGAAGACAAAAACACTTGTCTTCAAAACTAAGTTCTCTCTCCTCATCACATTTCATGACGTCACCATATCATGCCACTTCGGAAGCCTAAACAAAATCTGAGATAAGAGGCCAAAAAAACCAATCTATAGGAATTAAACTATAGCCCCATTTACACTACTCTCTCTAACTGATTCGTGCCGAGTTCGGACCGAGCTTGGATCAGTTAACCGTGCCGAGCTCGGTTCCTTACGACTGTTTACACATCACGCTAGCACGGTTCCTCGCCTCCTAGAGAAGATCTACGGTAGTACTGCTCTCTAGAGGTAAACAAGAAAATCAACATGGTGGTGCCCCTAACATTCAGGAAGCTTGCAGAGAGTCAGGCGAAGAAGGCAGCCTTTGGTGAATTCACTTGACAGACTCAGCTTTTGGGAAGTGAATACAACAAAAGATAGTCTAATCAGGGCTTACAGATGCAGGAAACAATGACAGACGTTGAGGTTTATCACTCTGCTAAGCAGAATCACCACTGGAAATAATGTGGCACGGTAGGGAAGCTTGTATTTTTAGGAATGTCTGAAATTTCATGATTACGGATGCTGATTGTAAGGAGAAGACGCGGTTTACTCATGCGCTCTTTGTTGTTTGAGAACTAAACTAGAACTAAGCTGCCCTGAGCCCTGCTGATGAACCAGTACCATGTTAGCGCGGTTCTTTTGTGCACACCATTTACACTACACAGTTATCTCGGTTACCGTGCTCAGACTGATCTCGGCACGGTTTCAAAAGGGTACCTTAAGCTACCTTAAGAGCTGTTAGGTCTTCAATTTGAGCCAGAAATACTGCGATGTACCGCATATCACCCCTCCCTGATGGGAAAAAGAAGGCAACCACTCGTTTTAATAGGTAAGGGATAGGCTGCTCATGAAGACTACTCAGAGATGTATTAATGATTCTGCCTGATTCTGATGAAGGAATAGAGTTATATCATAGTTTAAAACATGTAGCATGATATAGGTAATTTAAGCATCCATGTGTTAGAATGATCTATTTAAAATCCGGACCTAAACCCAATTATAAATGAGGAGCAATGTTTAAAAAAGTGTGTCTAAGTGAACTTGTTTTATTTGGTGAAAAATAATGGGCTTTTTTATATACAAAACGAAACAAGCTACTTCATAAAACTCTCATAGCTATAAATGTAATGTAAATAATGGTTCCTCAAAACTTTGACTGGGTTGCAGGTAGTTTAAAATTCACAAACTTTTCCAATTTATATATTTTCCTTTGACTTCACATAGATTAATTTCTTCATGCCTGATCACATAAAACCCTCTTAATTGAAATCAATTCTTTAAATTGCTGCATGAAAACAAACCAACTTTACTTTTGCAAGGCCTTGTATGACTCTCCAAAAGCTGTGGTGTGGTGCATGGGATGAAGCTTTCTGTGGCACAGATCATCTGAATCTGGAGGTGGAGATGTGGAGACTGAACTGAATATCATCAGCATTCATAGAGCTGTAAATTATGTTTGGCTAAGAAGGAATATGGCTTGCAGGAGATACAATGTTTTTGGAGATAAGGATGTGTTATAAAAGGAAAGAAAACCCAACTGGTCCAAATGAATTAAGAATGTTTTTATAAAAGGACCTACAGCCATATAACCAAATGAGATTAGTGTCTGAAGTAATTGCTGCGTGTTTTGTCAAGGAGAAGAAAACGTACCAAAAATAAAAATGGGAGAAGATTAGATAGACAAAAAAGACACATAAAACTGTGATGAAGAGAAGGAGTGATGGCGAAAAGGAGAGGAAATTGACAGGAGGTGTATATGGCTGTCTCAGGGTGCAGTGAGGAGTATAGGCTGTGGCATCAGCTAGTGGTGCTGCATACTCTCTGTTTGATCATACAAACTTCAAACACCCTTGCTGACTTCCTCATGCAGAGGCTTGGGAGATGAAGTGCTGCGTATTTTCGCCTGCCTCTCTGCACATCTGCATGCATGGTTGCAGTTTTACAGGGCAAAGTGTTTTAGATATTTGTTGATCTAATGTAGGTCAGCGTCTTACCACATGAATGCAGTGGATGGAGAAAAATGTGATGTGCATGTCTTTGTGCTTGCATGGTGGTGTGATTAAGCCAGTGTATAAGCTGGATGGCTGCACGCTGTGTTTCCATTATCACTGTACAGCTGTGCTATGATTTAAATATCTATTTGGTCATTATTCACTCTCTACACGTACTTCATATCATGTCATTATTTTTCTGTTTGCCTCCATTGTGGAGCTCAACAGTTCTGGCTCTTAAAGAGCCCTGACTCCAGAGAGCTCATTAGAGCCATTAGCAGAAAAAAGTGACTCTCCCAGTTGTCTTAACTCATAACTAACTATTTTATACATATTTATCAATCTTTGACTTATTTAGCTTGATCTGCATGTTTGTTGCCTGGAGTTTTGTATCTTGTATTGTCTTGTTATTATCTGTACTCAGTTATAAACGGCTTCTCTGTTCTTCCTGAAGAAAAGCATCACCTTAACATGGTCCTCCAACCACCAGTTGGAAGGTGCGCTTAGCTTGCTGTGGACACTATGGCAGCCAACAAATGCAAGGGTGCAGGAAATAGCTGAACGGCCCACAAATGGTCCTGCAGATACACAAATGATACAAACTCCAAAGCACTCAAAGAGACAAATGGAAAAGAAAAAACACGAAAAAGGAAAAATGTGGCACAAAAAAACAGCATGTTAAAAAAAAACAACAAAGCAGCCAACTCTCTTCTAAAAAAGTGTACCAGACTTTTCAGGAGTTCATAACTATGTTAGGTGGTATCAGATCCTCAGTAAAGAGCTTTCCTCTGGGTTTCATGTTTATGTCTTCACTATTGTCAACCTGACTTGGTTGTTGACAACCCCAGCTCAGGGTTGCAGTGTTGGTGCTCCATGACAGGTCCTCAGAAATGTGCTCACCCAGAATGTGATTTTGGTCGCCGTTTCCACAGCATCACTGTATATAAAGCATTCTTGGGATGTGGGCTCCTGAAATCCAATAAAATCTCCTTTGTCTTCTCTGCATTCAAGCTCAGATTGTTGCCCTTACACCACACAGATTGACGGCTTAGCTCACACCTGCAGTTTCATCACCATTGCTGTGAGCCACCACAGCTGTTATCCGCAAACCTAATAGCATTGTAAATGTTTGCCACAAAGTTCAATTACAGCCACAGAAAACTACTCTGGTTGTTGGAAAGCAGTCCTATAGAGCATATGTTTCAAACTCAAGACCCACAGGCAATACATCTGGCTCGCAAGAGCCAACTAAGTCATATTCTGTCATAAAATGGAGCCATATGTTATTTTATAAGTGTATTTAGTGGCTGATATTTCTTAATACATATGAGTGAAGCTATAATACAGAGCAGCGTGATCTTTTTAAATGAAATTATGAAATCAAAAGTTTCATTTATACAACTGCAGCCTGGAATGAGTTTAAATGAGTTTGAATCTCCGGTGTAGAGGGATGTTTCCTCTGCAGAATTTCTTCCCAGGAACCATGGCTCCTTTCTGGGGGCATTATTTGTTCCTTCAACAAATTCCACATCACTAAACATGTTTAACCAGGCTAGAAATTTAAATGAAGTAGGAAAAGTACTTCATTTCTAAAAGTTCCTTTTTCAGGGACTTTTTCTATCTAGCTCTCTATTAAATAGGCTCAAACTGCTCTGGAACTAATACTTCAATTGTGGGAGATTTTATACAATCAATTACGTTTTGAGGGACAAATAACAACAACCAAAAGCCCATTGGAATATTAATAAATAAAAGATGCAATGAGTCTTCTCTGCCTTTTCTGTGTGTGGTTTATGCTCCTACTACTTGAGACACTTTTCCTTTTGACCCAAAACATGATAATAAAGTTTAAACATTAAGAACGTATCAAAGGCTTGTTGCTAGAACACATTGTATCGTTAACATCTGCTTAAAACTTCTGACAGTTTTCCTTTTCATAGAGTTTTTAGTGACTAATAGTTGTATATTGTCTGTGAAAGAATAATCAGTTCTAGTTTTATTGCCTCTTTTCTACTTTGCCTCTTCGGTCGACACCAAAACATTGGGGAGAAGAAAACACAGAGTGAAGGCGGACGAAGAACAAAACGACAAGCATTTAAACATCCAAGGAAAATACGTTCAGTATTTTATACTTGACCAGCTCTAAAAGTTAGCCATAGTGTATTCACTTTTGCTTTGACTTTGTTTCTTTTTTTCAGAGTCCTCATGTCGCATGAAAGTTTGATTAAAAACACTATCAAACAAATCGATTAAATTATAAATCATTGAGGTGGGAAGTCTGCGGGGAGAGAAGCAAGCATGAGCCAGTAAATGATGTTTATGTTTAATGCAGGCATGAGGCTGCATGTGTGCAGCGAAGCATGAGTCTGTGTGGGATCAAATGATGAGGCTATACGTGCTTCTCAGTTTGCGATCAAGGGCTTTTGCTTCTGGGTTCTGCTGGGAGACAGAAAAAGCGAGCATGCTCAGTAGACTGACAGTGATTACTCAGCCTGGTGCTGATGGTGTGTCAGTAATGATTCTGTTTTCCAAGATCATTTCAAATGCTCTCTGATGTTCTGGTAGATTCTAACCTTACGTTTAAACAGCTTTAGAATAGTATAGGGAAGGCAAAACTGCTGAGCTCCTTTTTCCCCTCCATCTTCTGACCAACAGTTTCTTAGTATGTGAGCATTTAGTGCAAAGGTTTTTTTTTTTTATGAAGGTATAAGGAGAACACAAGTGAGGCTGCATAATTGTTGGTCAGTTTTCCATCAGTGGGTGGAAGTGTAAGCACTGAGCAGGAGTGTTAAAATATGTGAAAAGATATTCAAGTACACGCAAAGTTCCAGACGAACTGGAGTGACTGCATCTGTGATTTTTGGCCTTGTGCAATCAGTTGAGGCATAAAAGCACTTTTCAAAAATACCTCTTGAACATTTCCGATTTTTGGAAATATCATGTCAAAACATCTTCACAACTTTACATCTATAATATCTGTTTGTCTAATGTAATGTAATCTAATCTGATCTGTTGTAATCTAGTCAATAAGGACCTCCCATCACAATTGCAGAAACAATATAGACACAGTCAATATATCGTATGAAATACAAGATAATGTGTAGGTTTATAAATGTATGTTTTAAGCAATTTATATGTTTTCTAAGACAAAGCAAGGCTTTGTTGGGCTACATTATAAAGCTTTGAACTCAACGCTAA
>NW_015150897.1:152406-199119 GCF_000732505.1 Cyprinodon variegatus | reverse complement strand
GGACAGGGTTTACCCAGATTGCGATTGTTCCTTGGTGAACGGAGAAGCTCACTGCCACTTTGTTTTCCTGCTGTACTTGAACGGGTTATTGTGGAGATGAATTCCCTGCTCAGAGAGAAGCCCAAAACAATCCTTGTGGGGAAAAGTTGATCCAAACCACAAACTTGAATCCTCAGCTCAGTTTGGTGCTCAGAGAATCCTTCCAGGGGGGAGAAGGTCCAAAACATCCAGTTTGCAGGATGACTTCCCCAAACTGGCAAACACTCTGGCGTCAAGGTGGTGGCAGTCAGCAGCTTAAGAGTCCTCAGGTAATGAGGCAACGGGCTGCAGGTGTGCAGGGAGGCCCAATGAGGACGGGGCACCACCTGGTGGAGGAGAAAAGGAAGCACAAAAACAGACCACACAAACTGGATTCCTGTCAATGTCAGACATTTTGAATTGAAAAGGCTTCCTGGATGGGAAGTGAAATGTCTTCATGTTTGGAAAACAAAGTTCAGTGGTTTATTTTTTAACTTTTTTGCAGTGTTTTAATAAGTTTACAAACTATAATAAAGTGAATGTATGTCCCTAAGCTTTTGGCTTCCATGTGAATTCATGCTGGTCACTAATTGGTGACTTTCCTTTTCTGGGAGTGGAGAGCTGTGCCCATGGCGAATCAGCACTTTCTGTGTGGTTCTTCATTCTATTAGATTACCCCATGATACCTGTCAAAGTCACACCCCTGGCATTTTAGAGGCACAGTTGCAACTGTCACTCACTGATGCAAACAGTAGAGTCAGAAAACAACAACAAGACAGGAGAGAATGGTGCTGAGGAAGAAAATTCTGTTATTTATTTACAAAATAAATCCTTTTGCAGGAGAGGGGAAAAAAAGCAGGTGAAGGAATTTGGCCCTGATGTATTGGACTTAATACAGTAGCAGGTAAGTGGAGTACAGTTTTGATTCGCGGTTCATGTTCACATAGGAGAATAAAAACTGACAGTAGAGTATGTAGAAGTATTCAGTATCTATTCATAGGACTGCAGCCAGGCTCTGGGGTAAAGTAAACAATTTTCTGAACATGCATCCGTTCAGTAACAATATAAACTCCTTTTAGGGATCTTAAGAACTCATAAAAACAAAGTTCCCTGTCAGCATCTTATACGCTTAATTAAAACAGGCTGGTGCCATTAAACATTAGCATAATATCTTGAGTCTGCCTGTGATTATATGAAATGGAGCACTTGTGAATAATTCACCTGTCCACATAGATTTGAAAAGCTAAGTGATTATTAAATATTATACATCCAGCTTTGAACATGTAACCAAATTTACTGCTATGTTATAGTTTCCATGGCAACTAGAAGCTCTGAATGTTTTTGTTCTTTGATGAATGTCCCACTCATGCTACGTTGATGTGCTGGTTATGAGATTCACACATCTTTAACAGGCTTTGATTTGCTTTATATCCCATTTCTCTGTTTTGATGGTTTCTAGCTCCGTCTCTTCTGGTTCAATATGGGTTGATGTGAGACGCTATGATTTCATGACCCAGTTAAATGGCAGTAAGGCGCTTTCTTTGGTAGATTGCAAACCTATCGACATGGATCCAAATCATTTTGCACATCCATCCATAAATCACACTTTTAGACACTTTGGTTTGGATTTACACAGGTTGCATTTGTAGCAAATTTCATGAAATTAAATTACACTTTTAAAAAGAAGCTGCAGGAAAAGCTGTTAAAGAAATTAGCTCATGGTAAAGCTTTGTTTTGTCAGCAAACTCTGTTCTTCTTTTATCCTCATAAAAAAAGCATGTGAACGTTATTAAGGTGACAGGATAATAAATCCAAAGACACTACAGTTCCCCATATCTTTGCAAAAAAAAAAACAACAAAAAAACAATTAAACTCCCAAGTGTAACTTACGAGTCTTTAATTTAAAAGCCGCCTTTGTTGTCTTCCCCTAAAAGCCTCTTGGGAGCTACTTAACCAAGAAAAAAAACAGTCAGTGATAAAGGAAGCGGGATCTCTCTTAACAGAGTGCCTCTCTTTTCCTTAAATCCAGCCTCCTGTTTGTTGATAGCCTTGTTGTGTCTTGCTGCGTCTCTCAGCTGTGACACCAACTGCCACCATCTGCATCCAAATGATTTACTCACAGAGGAGGTGGAAATCTCACATTATGAGTAGAATATGCCTTTCCAAAATTAAGGCTGTATTGGACGACTGCAGATGGAGGGGATGCCTGTCAGGAATCAGACTCAGGATGGATTTTAAACTGGTCTCTGAAGTCAGACATGCTGCACCAAGTGTTTGGAAAGTTACTTTATATTGATAATTGTATGTATTGGAGGTGGCAGTGTTTTTATGCTCTTACTTTGAGTCGCTGAAATATATGCAGAGTCCTGTCCTGTAGTTTGATAACCCTAATTTTGTTTTTATTTATTCCCTGCATGCTTTCTTCCATTCTTTCTTCTGTCTCTGTGATGGAGAAATCTCTGCTTTTCTAAATACCCCCATTAGAGTATTTCTTCACAGCTTTATCTGTGGCAATGTGGGATACATTATGATTGAATTTTGCAAAAGATAATATCCATTGTGCTTACAAAGCATATGCTGGGAAGAGAATCACACTCTGCCAGAACCATCCAATTCAATTCAGTTTATTTCTATAGCNGCTCAGTGTGAGCGGCCATCTGCTGAGGCTGACTGGGGTTCAAGGAAGCAGAAGCAGATCGATCCATCCAGCTGCTAGAAGATTTTAAACTGATTGTTTAATAATGGTACTCATTATATATATGTTTTTTTTTTTTATAGCATTTAGACATCATTATTAGTAGCTTAGAATAAAATCTTGCGAAACCTAGTATTTTCTCCTAGTTTTTCTTAAAGAGCAGATTATTATTTTGGTCTTCTGCTCTTTCTAAAGTTTAAGAAGCTAAAATGAATTGGTTAATTAAACAGTCTATCAGCTCTGGTGCTCAGACTGCAGTCAGCAGCTTAACACATTCTCTTCACATGTACATAACATCCATCTCATCATATCTTCACTTCTATTCATGCTTATTGCAAACATATATAGACACACTTATGCAAAACATAGAAAATGACACAATTACACATTTACATACACATGGAAGGAACAAAGAAGCAATTTTTGTGTCTTGTTATTTAAAGGGGACCTATTATTGGAGTTTCATTTGGGTCTCTGTTTCTTCTAGAAACAGTCCAAGCACTAAAAACAAACACCCAGCTATCTTTTGCAGTAAGTAAAAATGTTGCTGGTCTCTGGAAAATGAGCCATAAAAAACCCTCCTGATGTTCAATTCAATATATTTATATAACACCAACTCACATCACATGTAATCTCAATACACTTTATAGAGGAATCCAATCAAACCATAGAGACAGACTGGTTAGAAGTTGTTTATAAAAGGTATAGAGACATCTCCTACTTTACAGAACTACCCATTACCTTGCAGCCTCAGCTGGAGCCCAACCCCTCCCTCCTTTATAAGCTATATAAAATCTTTAATTAAAGTTAAAATAATAATTATTATTACATACCTAACTTAACATTGGTATTAATACATGCTGAAAAACATGCAGTTTAATCACTTTCACAGAGCTGCTGCTGAAAAGACAAAACTAATGCTAATTTTGTGTTGAAAATCCCTTATGGTGCTACCAGCCAGCTTCTTATTTCTTCTAACATTCTTCTTAACTAAAAAGACCAAAATGCCTCCTAGAAGTGTCCTTAACAAACAAAAAAAACCCACTATAATAAACTAATATAGACAGAAGTTTGTAGGCAGTTGAGCAGATAAAGCAGGATAGTTCAGGATAGGATAGGTTGTACTGTAGGAATAGGACTCACCATTCAGAAAGTGCTCGCCCTGTCATTTCTGGTTGTGAAGTAGGTTCCGCTTTTTCAGCTTCTGGGTCTGGGTCAAAGATGGATGGCTGAACCGTTACGCAGCTGTATGAAGTCATTTTTTAGTGTATAAAGTGTAAACATTGAGTATGAGGCACACCCAGCCATAATAGTAATAGAGCCCTGAAACAGTGTTGTTGTAACAAGACAGATAAAAGTGCCGTACATGAAAAAAGAAACATTATAGACAGAAAAATACATTGCAGTGACATACAGGTAATTATATAGTTAATAAAAATGAAGATTAGGGTAAATAAAAATGACGAATTTGTGAAAGAAATGATCATCAAAATGAATAATAAAATGAAAGGAATTTGGACTATTACATATAAACTTACAGTAAAATAATAATGTTTAAAAAGCAAAATCAAAGTCCACGTTTTTAATCTCTATTTAAAGCAGCTTAGGGTCTCATTTTAACAGTTTTTTGGGAGTTTATTCCCCGCTAAGTGGAGCATAAAAACTAAAAGCTGCTTCTCCATGTTTAGTGTTGTTCTGGGTATGCAGAGTAGATTTGAGCCATGAGAGGTCTGGATAGTTGATATTCTGACAGCAAGTCTGTAATGTATTTTGAAGCTAAGCCATTTAGTGATTTGAAAGACCCTTATAAGCATTTTAAAGTTTATTCTCTGAGATTTGGGAAGTCAGTATAAGGACTTTAGAACTGGATTGATGTGCTCCACTTTCAGGATAAACTGCAGCTTTCTGATCGACCTTTTAGGCAGACCTGTGAAATAACAGTTGCTGTAATCAATTTTACTAAAAATAAATGCATAAAGCCATTTTTTAATGTCCTGCTGAGGTTCAGTCCTTTAATCCTTGAGATGTTGTTTAGGTGGTAGAGGACCGACTTTGTTACTGTCATTATGTGCCTCTGAAGGTTGAGGTCTGACTCATCACTACACCCAGATTTCAAACCTGATTGGTGATTTCTAGCTGTAAAAAGTGAAGCTGTGTGTTAACTTTTGGATGCTCTTTCTTTGGTCCAAATATTATTACTTCAGTTTTGTTTTGATTCATCCGAAGAAAACTTTTTTGACATCCATGCATTGATTACCTTTATACATTTACTAAACGCTTAAATTAGTTCATTGTCACCTGGTGACATTGTAACACACATCTGTGTCTCGTCTAGTAAATTTTGCAGCGTTAAAGTAAGTCCATTTGGTCAACTAGGAATAAGTGAGGGACCAAATGTACTTTAACACTGCAAACTTTACTGTTGTTTATTACAGTATGAGTTTGGGGGGCTAGATGTTTAAAAGTAGGGGCTCTAAGTGGTATGCTGAATTGCCTTGAGATGACATGTGTTGTGAATTGGCGCTATATAAATAAACTGAATTGAATTGAATTAAATCAAATTTTTGTGGTCTCTGATGTAGAGTTACCTACTAACACAAAAATGATTCCGTCCTTCAAGTAGGAATAAAACCAGTCCAGCTCTGTAGCAGAAAGGCTGACCCAGGTTTGCAGGTGCTCTAATTAAATGAAGTGATCAACAGTGTTGAATGCTGCTCTAAGTTCCAATAATAACAGCAAACGTGGTTCTTCCACAGTCTGCATTTAACCCTTTAAAGCCTGATCCAAGAATAAAACAAAACAGAAAATTACTTTTTTTTGGTTTGAATTCCTTATTTGCCCTTTTAACATAATATGTAAAAAGAAAAAACGGAAATACATTTTCGATATTAATAATTTATTACTATGCGATAAGTCAAGACTATTTTTTGTGTAGTCTTCTGCCCTCTCTTATCAGGTATATCTGATTTTGAGCAAAGTTTTTACCATTTAATTATGCAAAAGGTGTCAGATGCAAAACATTTCAGAAACCGTATGTATCAAATATGATACATTTGGCATTACAGGGTTAAACAGCTGTAACTGAACACCTTCACCAGAGCGGTTTCTGTACTGTAGTGAGCACAGAGCCTGACTGGATGATGTTAAAGTGACTGGTCATTGTTTGGAAGCAGTTTTAGAGCTAAAACAAGTGTTTTCAATCATGTTTGAGAAGAACCTTTAGCTCTGAAGTAAAACTTTGTCCAAGTTGCTCCCTTTCAGCGACAGTCTGATAATTGCTGCTTTTAGGGCCTGGGGAAATTTACCTGACAGAAGGTTTATAGTCATTATTCGAGTTAAATCAGATGCAATGACAGGCAGAGCTAAGTTTCTGAAGTTTATTTGCTGAAATTGGGACATTTTGTCAAAATCAGTTCTGTTTGGAGACAACTTTGGTGTTGGACTTTTGTTTTTTTACGTCTTTTAACATTTAAAGAGGTTAATACATTTGTTGCAGGCCCTGGTAGAGGGTAGTTTGGTCACAAAAGGATTTGTTAACCTGTCAACAATGGCATGAGCATTTTTCAGTTGTAATTTATACCATGCCTGTCTTTATAGATATTATGAGAGGGTGAAATCTCCTTATCTAAAAGTATATTTGTGAAAATGATGTAATGAACATGGTTTACATATGCCAAAGATGTATTCCTGTAATTTAGATTCCCTTTAATATAATGGCTATTTTTACTCTTTCTTTTTAGTTCTGTATTGTTTCTTTTTTTCTGTTTTTGGGTTCTTTCTTAACATTTTTATTTTTTAATCCTCTCTATTTTTGTTGTTTCTGCAGCCTGTCCATTTTGCAGGTTTCACCATACATAGTCTGTCATGCTATTGATTTAAAGAAGTCAACTGTGCAACAGGGGAAATAGCCCATTTACCCCCTTTAGTAGATCAAATCTACCATGAACACTGCAAGGGAGCAAAGCTCATAACAAAGTTTGCCTGAGCTGCAACGCTGCAACAATATATCATAACAATGTCAATGGTCATTGGGCTAGAGGTGGGTTCCACCTTGGACAGGTTGCTAGGCCTCACACACACACACACACACACACACACACACACACACACACACACACACACACACACACACACACACACACACACACTCACACACTGATTACTGTAATAAGACAGAACAATAGACAGGACAACTGGGATGCACACATACATGTCTGTTTAAGGGCAATATAGAGAGAGCTTTTAACCTAACTTAAATGTTTTTTGATAGTGGGAAGAAGACCAAAAAGGATGTGATTAAATCCAGAATCTTGCTGTAAGATGTGCTTTTGTGCAGTATATGGTCATACATTAAGAATAATCTATTTTCTTTAAAAAAAAAGAAAAAAAATCCTGCTAAAATTTAATGCAGTTTTGGGATACTTATAGAACTTTTCCCTGCAGCTGCTCTTCATTATCTTATCACAAAAATCCAGTCCTCGAAAGTCTTAGATTTCACCTTGTAATAAATTAGAAAAGACCAGAATCTAATATAATCAGTACAATCTCTACTGTTCTTTCATTATCATCCATGCCGCATCACTTATCTGTT
Organism: Cyprinodon variegatus; assembly: GCF_000732505.1. NCBI lineage: Eukaryota > Metazoa > Chordata > Actinopteri > Cyprinodontiformes > Cyprinodontidae > Cyprinodon > Cyprinodon variegatus. The sequence goes on along the minus strand of NW_015150897.1, from coordinate 191,815 downwards.
TTTCTTTTTCCCTCCTCAGTTCCAATGAAACCTCTTCAAGCCTTGTCTGTTTGTTTCTGCTTTCATCAAGTTAGAGATAACAGCATTAAAAACCAACACAAGATAAAGAATCAGAAAAAGATTCCATCTCAGAGTGTTAGAGGCCTTTAACAAAGAGCATTTTTAATGTCTAAATACATGCTGACACTGCAAATCTGGAGCTGAACTCAACTGAAAAATAACTTTGAAAGAACATATAACATAAAATTAACCTTACAACTGGAGCCGAAGTTCCAATTAGATGTATAAAAAAACAGACGGAATTGGTTGGAAATATTACAGTCTGTCCTTTTTACTTTATGCTATGAATTTTAAAGCTATGATGAGTTATTTATGCAAAAAGATAAAACAACAAAATCTGGTCAGCTAAGATTAAAACCAAACTAGACTCTGATAAAAGGGCTCTATGATCTCCAAAAGCAATTAAAGGAATTAAACACAAAAAGAGAAGAAAATATGACACAAAATCAAATATAAAGATAAAGTAAATAAAAAACAAGTATGGTTGGAAGCAATGACTACAAATAAATATCCCCGGACAGCCACATATGCATACATATATATATATATATATACATATTGAACACTACTAAGCATGGAAACTCGTGAATTTGCTTTTACTGTCAGGAAGATGAGCCATAAGAGACCCTATGAAATTCTCCTGACAACGATGACAGGCAGGAAGTCCTTACATCCTCGCCCCACAATGTTTGGTGTGCATCCCCAGCAGAAACTGAGGTCTCTCTCCTTCTTCGCCCGGAGCACTTTAGCTGCAATCTACTGCCTCCTTTCTTTTTTTTTTTCAGCACCAGACTAAGATGAGGACGGACATTTTTGGAAAGTACAGGAATACATTTTTTTGCCCAAATCAGGCTAAAAGAGAGTTTGAGAGAGTGGGTATGTGTGTACAGTTTCCTCTCCCCAACCACCCCCACCCCATACCCATCAGAGGGAAGAACTCTTTGAACTGTGAACCAATGAGCATCATAGCAGCTGAAAGATGTTGCTAGGAGCTGTTCCCACATCCAGCTGTGGACCTGTGCTTTACACACACGTCCAAAGCCCTCGCCAAACGCAAAGTATGCTGTCTTTATGGTCTGTATCGGTGATTTATGGATTTTTCTTTCCTTTGCTCCTCCCTTTTCCCTCCTCTAAATCAGGACGATATAGGTTGTCAGAAACACGTTATCTCGTACTTACATTGCTGTCATTTCTCTTCTTGGCTCTCCCTTCCATCTCTTGTTTTATTTTTTGTATCTAATGCATAGAGACAGGCAGGATGTATAATTCATACCCCCTCTGCCAGCCGTGCTCTTCTGACTGTGTGTGTTTGTGCTGCCACTTTTACTTGTGAGACTAAAACGATGAACCTCGCCAGAAGAAGCCAAGCGGAAAGAACAGGTCATATCAGTACATGCGTGTTGATGAGCATATGTGTGCTTCTTTATGTTGATATTAATCATGTATAGGCGTGAGAACATTTACTTGCTGACTTTTTTTGTGCACAACTCAGGGTTAAAGAGGGCGATCCCAGGCAAAACGCCTGACGTCTGTTTTCCTTTGGTGAGCTTATTTGTTTTGGGATTTTCATTTGTCTCCACACGGCGAGCGCTTATGAAACTGTAAAAGCAGGCCAGCATCTGCTCTCTGATGGCAGACATGCTTCTCTGCGCTTGAGTTTGTCCGAAATAGAATTTGGGAGGGCAAGACCCACCTCTCTTCTCCACTCAAGCATACACTTACCCGGTCCCTCAGGGGAGGAGAGAGGACAAAAAACAAGGTACAAGAACAGGATGAGGGAGAGAGGAGTGATGAAAGACAGAGCATAAAGTGCAAAGAAAGGAGGGGTAAAAGTGAGAAAACTGTCTTAGGAACAAAGGCAATAAAATGTGAAGTAAAACAAAATAAAGCTATAACAAGAAAGGTTCTGCTTTTACAGTTATTCCTACTACCTTGAAATATATTGTCACATTATATCCATAAACCTCATACTTTTTTGTCTATTTTATGTCATAGACCAACGCAGAATTTTTTTTAAACGTGAAAAATATAGCAAACAGATGTTTTCAACCATCTTTACTCTGATAGCCCCAAATTAATTCCACTATAGTCCACTTGTGTGAAATTTAAACTCAGCATTAATCCAGTTATTCTCAAATCGTTAGAAGTTTGTCAAGCAGTAAAAGTGAGCAAACCCATCAGAAATAGCAGAAATAACGGCTGAGAGAAGGCAAGAGTTAAGTAGATTCACTATGAAGTGGTGTGATTTATAAAAAATAAATAAATAAATCAACAAAATAAGATAAAAAAAAATAAAATAAAAAAACAGACATAAACATTTTGTTTACAACACAAAGGCATATAGGGAGCTAACTGCTTGGATATGGAATGCATAGAAGATCCTACAAATAATAAAGTTCAACCAGGAGTAAACACACAGAGCTGACAAATGGGAAAAGGAAGAGGTGAGTCCCCTGCACTCCAGGTACAGTGTGGGGGAGAACAAAGACTGGCTGTGCATTAAAAAGCTGAAGACAGATAATTTACAAAAACCAAAGGATCAGATTAAAACAGAACTTAAAGTCCACCAAATAATCGTTCACCTACAATGACTTTAATCAGCCAATAGCTCCTCTAGAGGAGCAGCAGAGATCACCTGCTTAGATAAGAGATTAAGGGCCGGATTTATCAAGATCCAATTTTGCGTGCAGTAATTTGCGCTCGCAAACTGGAATTTTGCGCGAGGGGCTGAACCATGGTTTGCGGGTGATTTAACAAGAGTGATTGCTTAACTGGTGGCAGGTGCAAAACTGTTGGAGACGCCCTATTTAAATGATGGTTCTGCACGTTTTGTGGTTTGCGGCAAAGTAGTTTGTACAAACTAGTGCATTAAGAAATTTAAATCTTACAGTGACCCCCAACAAAAAAAAAAAATTATAATAATTATATATATATAAAACTTTGGCAACCTTTATTCCCTACGGTGGTATCTGGCTGAATTTCTACTTCACTGCAGTAAAAAAAAACCCAAAAAAAAAACAGGTGTTTTGTATTGGCCTGTAGAAAGATGCACATACCAAATGGCTCACAAGAAGTGACTGTGGATGAGATTACTGCGCGTACGCATCCCCGCAGCATTTGGCGCGTTGCTCCACAGGCGCAGGGGGAGAACCCCGACCCCGTCGGACAGCACTTCTGAAAAAATGAGATTGGGAGATCCCAGCTCTCGCTGCAACCGTACGCTGGAATGACCCAGATGCAAAAAAGTGCCATGTTGCAAGGAGTTTTGTGTTATCTGGTATTGCGTGGGTCCTCCTTGTGGCTGGCTCCAAATCCATTCGGAGTTCCCCCAACAGCTCCAAAATGGCAATGCTGGATAAACGATATGTTTTGATGATCGTTTCCTCGTTCATTCCAAAAATATTCACACGGAGTGAAAAAATGCGTTCTCTGCGTCTCCTTGCTTCATTTCGATGTCTCCTTCTTGCGACAATAACCGCTGCCATGTGTGCGCAATTACGCATACAGACCATTTGCACCTTCTTTTGAAACGTGTTAAATATAGAGTCAGATACCGTTAGCAAAATTGCTTTCAGGTTTAATAAATCACTTTGCGAGTGCTAAATTAATATATTTACATGTTCTCCTCCCACAAGACGCACTTTTACATGTAAACGCCCCATATTGCATATTCATTGCAGAAAAAGTACTAAATGGATAAGAGGCGCTATTTAGCACGTTTTAAAGACCAAATCCTTTTAGCACGCTGTTGATAGATCAGTTTGTACATTTTTTAGCGTGCGCAGTGAAATAGCTCACGTTTCCGGATCCGGCCCTAAGTGTCCTGCGTGTTGATAGGATGGCTTTTAGTTATCTACTCACCAAATATGGCCTTTGTGGAAGAGTTACACTGCGATAAAAACGTTTACGCATTTCGGTAGTGGACACTTTGGATGGAGGAAGGTGCTCTATAAGAGTTTTGGCCTTCATGGAAACATGGATGCATGCTGGGTGTTAAACCAAAACTGCACCTAATTAGTGAAACCTGGATGTGGCAGCTTCATGCGGTGGGGAAATATAAATGGAGCTAAATATAGGGCGATCTTCAAGGAAAGATAAAGAAAGCCAAAGGCGGACAAATATTTAGCTACTTTAGGATAACAGTCAACATGCAACCATAGCTATAATGGAAGCAGATCTATGTTTTAGAATTTAATATCGGGAGTAAGACCTGTACAAGTTTATTTTCTCTTCCACTATAGAATTATCTAAAGCCTCCTGGTGGTCTATCACATAAAACTCCAATACTATACTGTCTAAGTTTTATTTAACAGAAAATAAAGGGGAAGGATTCCTGTTCTGAGATATTGTAAAAGTCACACACTTATCTGAGCACTTCAAATAAATGCGTCTGGTTTGGGCTATTAAACAGGGAAATAGGTGCTGGTTAAACTTTTTAATGAGTCAGCAGCTCTGAATTATGTCAATTTTAAATAACCTAAAATCACCAACGGCATAACAGACTCAAGACTCTTAATAGATCCTACGACAAAGTGTTACTCCAGTTAGGGAGAATACCTTTTGTGTTCACTCCAAACTTCTGATAGGGGCCAACTGGGGCCAGTGCCCTTGTAAAACTGGTAAGTTATTTAAAGAGGTAAGAAACTTTGCAACTGGAATACAATGATTTATGTTTTAAAAAAGAAAAAAATACTTCATTATCTTATTTCAAGTGCATTAAACCAAATTGAAAGAATATGAAGAATAGAAAATACCTTTATTATCCCACAATGGGGAAATATTGGTGCTAAAGCAGCATTACAGCAAAAGCGGTCTCACAAATGTAGACCTTAAAAGTGTATAAAAAATAAGTGTGAGATTAAAAAAAACAAACAAAAAAAAAATATATAAAACACTGTGCTGTAGAGTGTTTTTACAAATATAAATCCTGTTCAGTCACCCAAAGAAGAAATAATCAATAAACAGCTGTGGACGTTTTTACAGTGGTGGATATGGGAAAATAGCAACAACACCAGAGATGTGAAAAATATTGTATTTTAAGAGAAAAAATGCAGATTTCTTTGGCAGATCATCTTATTTGTCTCATGATATTAAACAAATGCACTTATGTTAGGAAATCTAAACTTTTTTAGATATATTTTTTCTGCCTAATTAGAAATCAATTTCCTATGTAAGTAATACACTGACAGAAGAGACCGTAATTGATTTGTTACTACAATTCTTTATACATTTCAGTCCGCTATAAGCTTCAGTCATATAAAAATATGATCACATTTTTCATCCATTAGATCAGTAGTCTGCAACCTTGGCTTTGATGTTCACTTATTGTACTAAACAATATACTCATGCCTTGCTTTTTTTTTTTGTATGAAATGTGCACGCATCTATAACCTGATTGCCATATTCTAGCCGGTGGTTGCTCCTATCAAATGGAGAATTCATATCTTGAATCCATATACATCAGGAATGACTTAAACAAACCTGCCTCTAAGATTTTTCTCTAAGAATTTTCCTTAGCCTCTACATTAGAGAATTATGTCTACCCCCAGCACACACAGACAGAGTTTTATTTAATGTAAAAGCTTAGCCAAATGGATATAACTGCTAAAATTGACAACGACAAAAATACACAGTAGCATTTAAAATGGATTACTAAACAATAATGGGAGAGTCTGGCAAGGTAAAATATTTAGAAATTATTGGGTAAGTAGTAGGAATGCAAAAAAAAAAAATCATCTAGCAAATGAAGGTATTTAGACCATTCCTGCTAGCTCTGACAAAGACAACTCAGTTGTAAAATTTTATCTACTGAAAAAAAGAGTAAAGAATCCATCTAATCCTGGACTGGGGAATCTAATGGTGAGAAATGTCAATCCATCCATCTTCACTTTTACTTGAAGATTAATGGCTCTGGTGCTCATTTTTCCGGGTCTTTGGGTGACGTTGGTGGGACAGGGGATACATCCAGGACAGGTTGCTGGTTCTTTACAATGGTGACCAAGGCTGCGCAACATAAAGCCTGTATAGTCAACAGTATATCAATGTTTTCAATTGTATAAATCCATATAGGACTTCCTGGATGTAATTTGGGAGAATATTAGAGTATTATATTTGCAGTATGTTGATGTATGCTGAAAATAGCAGATACCCTTTTGTGGTTGATATGCTGAGGACTTCAGTAAACAGAGGACACACTGTAAAGATGCTAAAGAAATATAATGGTCAGGAAGATGTGGGTTAGTTGTAATCGATACGTTATCGCAATATTAAATAATACTATCACAACTACACGCTCTCCTGAGATAGTGGACCCTGGGTGGAAACTTAATTACAGTGTCTTGAACTGTAAAGTATTCAAACATTTTTTCTGCAGCCCAAAAACTTCAAATGATTATTTTTGAAAAACCAAGCAGAGTTTAAGTTGAGTAATGAACGTCTCAACATTATGGATATAACAAATGTGCTGTAGGAAAATTAATACTACTACATCTATACCTCTAAAGGCAACTCTTTACATAAACAAATAAAGCCTACGGATGTATGTCAGTACACAATCCATTCAGTTGCATGAATGATGTTTCTTTCAGTAATTTCTTATTAAAACTTTAATGCATATCTATGACCTACATTCGAAAAAGTTCAGTTTCAGTGGGACTCAGTGGGCTGGAAACTGATGGGCTTAAACAAGACAGAGAGGATGGAAAATAAAAAGGATACCTCCTAAGCTCAGCATTGGTTGTGTAAGAAAGGAATAATAAAGCAGTTGCCTTTAAGAAAAGAAGTGTGCAAACCATGATCTCTCCTGGGGTTGTTTGACACTAGCAGTATCTCTGAGATCTCCAGAGGGTGGTCTTTGGTGTCAGCACCATGTTGCTCAAACTATAGCAATTTTTTTAAGAGAACAAAGCTGCTTTGTAACCAGACAGCACAGTTGCTACACTTTTCTTATCTAGACCCATGTTAGGTTTTCATCAGACTGTTTTTTTTAGTTTAGTTTTGCCTTGCAGGTGCCAGTTCCAGACTTTAATAAGCCCCATGGGGAACCCTAATTTTCACTCTCTCTTAAGCTTTGGTAGTTCACGTATGTAAACTACTTAATGAAGATAAAAAATGATTTATAATAGAAATGTTCACACTGTGATTTTACAGTCCAAGATCCTATCTGACAGGCTTTAATCAAAATATTGCTGCCCCACCACAGCATCATTTATAACAGTCTGGAGAGAACAACTACAAGTATCATATCTCTAATTTGTATTGTGTGACATGTTTTGGAGAAAAAGAAAAGGCTACCTTTTGAAAATCCATTTACATGTACAATTTAGAACATCATTGAAGCACCGTATAACTGAAAGACTGCTGAGAGAGCTCATGATAAGTGATAGGAAATTACTCAGAGTTTTTATCCCACTTCTTTTTTTCTTTTTTTTTTTGGCCAACACCAGTTAGTATCAAGTCTGCATAACAACTCACGGGCTGGTAAATTAAATATTACACTTAAGATAAGAACACACATAAAACTGCTTTATTGTTACATTAAAACAAAACATGCAGTGACCAAATGCTGTTATTACCTCTTCTTTTAAGGATTTGACCACACTTGCTTATCTACACAGATGTAAAATCGGAGTAAGCCTTCACATAGATTTTTCTGAGTGGTTGCCGGTTATTTAGCCTGAGGGTTCACACTAAAGGATCGATGATAAGATTCACCCATCGTAACAGGGGAGGGTGGTATGTATGGTTGGGATGTGTGGAAACTTTGTACTCTCTGCTTGCTGCTAAGTGGGGAGGGCATCTTTTTTGTTATTTTCATAGATTGCACTGTATTTTATTGTGCCCTTCAACCTTGATTATTTTCCTCCATCTTGATTGATTGGAGGCTCCAGGGGGAGGGGCTTACCTAGGGCTTGCCATTCAGTCAATAACTAAAACTGTTCGCCAATTCGGGAATATCGTGTCATAAATAATATATTTTTAATGGAAATATCCTGCAAAAGATAGTGACACAAATTAGCACACACTTAATAGGTAAGGTGTGGAGATTCTGTCATAAACAGGACAGATGGACCCAGTATTCAAGTTAAGGCAGTCACTAGTATAGTTCAAAACTTTTATTAAAATCTAAAGACAGAGACAGAACTGAATTGGGCTGCTGTGGATCTGCCGACCTGCAGCGACTGCAGGAGGGGAGCGGGACTCTGCCCAATCACTGACACTCTGGAGGGAGAAACACAAGTAAATGACCACGAACATCTGACAGGAAATCATTATTCAAGTGAGTCACTTACCTGGTTTATCAGTTCAGTCCATCCTCTCAATCATAGGTAGGATCAGCCGATGCACTGCCAACGAGATGCGGCCCTGAGCCGCCCAGAGTGTCCCCGATGCTAAAGCCCTGGAGAACATGCAGGAAGCCGATCCAGGTCAGGGGAAAACAGATCAGGCAGGAACAGTTCCGAAATCCAGCGGTCGACCAGGGGTTCTGATCCGCCGAGGAACAGATGGCCCCTGGGTTTCAGGAATCCTCAGAGCATTTAGGCAGGAGACAGAACGGGCCCAGAAACGTGCCCAGACAGACACGCACAGATGCAGACAGGCAGGCTCAGAGGTTGAGGGACAGAGACAAGACATGGTACTGGGATTTCTGCAGGAAACTTTAAACTGGTCTCCTCCTTGGAGCCAGGTTTACAGGAATAAAACTGACCTTCTCCGTGTTCCGAGCTGAAAACCCTGAAGGCTCCGCAGAGAAGGACCAGGACACAATCAGAGAACAGGACAAACAAAAAACCCTCTTAAAAAGAACCCTCTAAAACTAACAAAACAGGCATAAGAGAAACAAACAAAGAGAAATCCAACAATGATCTGGCCCTGATAGCCCAACTGAGCCTAATATAAAGCGGAACCACCAGGTGGATGAGATGTGTGACAATTAGGAGCTGGGCAGAGTTAAGCAGGTGAATGACATGAATAATTAAGGTGAGCTATCAAGGCAGATCATGATAGATCCTGTGACTTCTTTCATTGCATATAGATTATCTAAACTCAGATTTCTGTTTATTTTTTTCCCTTTATCGTTATTACTAATTTTACTAATGTTCTTTTATATAACTGTTAGCATAACACAAAGATAAACAAAATCTACCAGGATTTTTTTTGTATCACAAATTGTTGCCCAAAGAATTTAATCTTTATAAGAGCTTCATGTTTATAATAATGCAAAGATCTGATTTGCCTGTTCTAAGATCAGTTTCCAGGAGACAGAAACTTCTGATCAATATAGATCATGATTATGTGCGGAATGAAAATTCTTCTTTAAAGTTAAAACATTCTAGTCCGGGTTGTACCAAAGAAAATTGGTTCCTTGGTTCTAAGCTGCTATAAGTCTTATACTTTACTTTAGATGCATCAGAACATATTGAGCAAAAAGGTGACCTCTTATTATTCTAACATTGGGTTTTGAATGACTTGACTTGAATGTCCAGTTTGATGTTGAGTACCTCATGCTCTAACATACTGCCATTTGTTTTGAGAGTAAAACCTAGTTACATATATTCATTGAAGGTTTTACTTCTAGGATATCATCCAGGTGTTTTAAATTAGATTTACCTTGATTAACATCAAATTAAAAATTAGACATTTTTTTATTAATGTATCCAAAATTAATCCGGTAAGGCTGCAAAAAGGAGCTTTTCAGTGCTTTTCCATTTTATTCCTTAAGTGTCTAGGATTAACTGATAATCCTTAAGCTCCTTAAGAGTAGCGTTTTACATGTTCTCCTAGGTATTGTTATATTGTAGTGTCACAGTTTAAACGTAAAGGGTTAGTTCAGGCTTTTTGAAGCATTGTTCCAATAAAAGGCTAAAAGCGGTTTCTGACTGTCGAAGATAACTCTCTTGTCACTTTCATTAAAGCAGTAAGTTATTCCTGTCTGTGTTGCTTTGTGGGCCAAGACAATCCAACATGTTGGATTTTCCTGATCAGAGGGGTCAAGGCGTTCTACTGAGCCAACCTGATTACTCTGAAGACACAGCATACAGCAGGACTACCTACCCGATTATTGGTCCCAAGAGTCTCCCGATATTTGGGGGCTTTCTGAAGGCAAGACTGAGCTGTGTAACCCAGTCTTAAATCTCAAGGAAAGCTTATTGGTGTTTTACCCTTTCCTAAATCAATGTCCTATTTAAAAGATGCCTTTTTGTAAGCTACAGCTCAGTTCAATCATAATGTTGGTTTTGAAGTTCATAAAGCAACGTTTGTATGAAGTGTTAAGGTATGTTCACACTGAACGTGAATTTCGCAGCTGGAGCGGAGGATTCCCATGGAGGGTTCCCATGTTATCTCTATGTAAAGGATCTGGAGCGAAGCGAAGCAGATCGAAGCCAAGTGAGGCAAAGGTGGCGAATTTAGGGAGGAGAACAGAGCGATTTTGGCGAGGTTGTGGACATTTGATTGTCTGTGAATGTAGTTGAAAAATCTCAGCTTTTTTATACATTTGCATTGCAAAATCCAGTCGGGGACTAGATGCGGCTCTGAGCTACAGTGAGGTAGTGCAGCGGAGACAAGCTTATTTTATGAAATAGTGGAAGATAGAGAACATAATTTCAATAACGGATAAAGTGGGGATGCTCTTATGAGCCCAAGAAGGACTGCTTTGTCGTCTTACCTCCAGCGCAGATGAATATCTGCTCTCTCCTTTCATCTACCACACTTAAACTCCATAGAGTACGTAGCTCCAGCAAGCCATAGCCTCTCCTATCTCTCTGAAGTACAAATGTACTATTCAGGGGTAGCGGTAATCTGTGTTTTGTCTTCCTGGTGTACTTATCCGATATGCCGCTGTGCTCCTCTGTAGTTTTGGATTATCGCAGTTTGTTTCTATAGCTAGCCCACCACTTAGCAGGCTTCTCAGCTCTGCCTTGTCTCACAGCTCTGGTGTCCTGATTCCCTAGAGGGATGCTCCGATCCCCCGCTGCGGTTCCATAGTTCCAGAGTGTGACACGGCTGGCACCCTGGTCCCAGTTATGTTTTTTTAATCTGCCAGTGTTCTTGCACTGATTTCCCACTGCTCCGGTCTTAGCTCCAGAATGACATCTCATTTCGCCCTCTGTTGTCCGGGGGATTCGTCCCCTAATGCGGGACAGCAGGGACCCGAAATGGGTCATGGATAGGCGGAAGTACCACTAAAAGCAACTGTCATCCAAACCTAGCCAATGGAGGAGGTGGTGGTATTCTCCATACTGGTTGTGTCTCTGGAAATCTGGTGGACCTAGAAACACAGACAGCTTTGTTCAGCTTTTTAAAATGAAGAATAATGCCAGTGGCTTTTTAAATCCATGTCCGCCATGATGAGGTAAAACAAACGACCCTCAGACTCATGATGTAAAAGCCTTGCACCCACTGTGCAAAAGGCTTTCACTGGCCAGGCAAATTTCAAGGCGAGCAAAAGTGCACCTTTAGACGGCAAATATGCCTTTGTTTTCCCCTGTCAAGTTGGCTGTTAGCTTCAGCCTCTGGGAGCTGAAAACCATTATATAAACACCAAGTGAGGCATTTGCTGCTATTAGAGATCATAGCTGCTTATGCACTTTTAACACAACCTTACCTATATAATTCCTTAGCTATAATTTACGGTGAAGTATCTTAGTATTGTATTGCACGCTGAGAATACTTAGTGCCATTTGCCCATCGTATGTATAGTGGGCAAAATAATGAGGAAGACATTTAATACAAGAAAGAAGTATGAGATACCAAATGAATGCATGATTAAAACTATAAGAGAAGGAGAGAGTGTGAGAATAAAATACAATACAAACACTACAAACACAAAAGAGAAAGCAAACATAAAACTGCATTTAAAAAAAATGCTTGTAAAATACAAACAAACATTAGAATGGAGGAGCAAGAATAAAGTGACTTTCATCTGATGGGTGAGTGAGCATTGGACCCAGCCAGCTGAGTCCAGAACAAGAGGAAGAGAAGGACAGAACAGAGCAGTAGATGCAGACTCCAGCCCACTGTCCATAGTGTTGCAGATAGCCAAAGTGCTAATAGACACCAAGCTAGATGCCTGAAAAACACTGAATAGAAAGTGACCCAGAAAGGTGTCTCAATCATAAAGGGAAACGTACACTTTCTCTTCTCAGTTCATCTTGGTTATAACTTGTTTTGCTGGTTCAGTTTTTTATAAGATTTGCACAGAAGAGGAAGAAAAATAATTAATGAGAATGCTTTGATTAATGAAAAAGAAAAACAACTTTTGGCAAACATAGTGTAACTTTCTTGCACTGGCCTAACTGTTTAATAGATGTTAGGCAGGGTAGGGAGGAGTGGAGAGTGGAAGTTACATCAAAGTGCAGTTGATAGAAATGCATTAGATATAAGCACTGCACTGATGTTTGAAATTTCAAAGCTCCAACGTCTCTGCTTCATATCTGTGGCTATTGGTGAGTCTTTTATCACTTTGAGGGTTTCCTGCTTTTTACGACGAGAGCCAGCGACCATGGCTGACTTTATTCAATAAAGCAAATGGCGTGTTCAGTACAAGTGCCTCGTTTTTCTATGTAATAGGGAGCAAAGCAAGGAGCAACAGACACCAGGAAAAGCGTCTGCAAGCTAATTTTGTGTTTTTACAAGCTGTAAAGACTCAATGCTCACTTTAGACGAAAGGGAGTGGAGTGGGTGGGAGGTTTGTAAGATGTACACAGCGTAGGATTTCTGTCAGTGTGTGAAAATTACCAATTAATGTGTGATTTTTTTTCTTGACTATTAGTTTCAATTATAATGGCAGGATATGTATCCTGTTAATAATTAAAACTAGCTCTGAAAGCTTGATTCAAGAAAAAGTTCAAATGATGAAACTTAGTCCAACAAGGGAGAATGTTTTCTTTACTTGAGTTGGTTCAGAGCAATAGAAAAAAGAATAAAGGTTAAACCGATGAAAAGGTAAAAAAAAAAACTAAGCCATTGTTTGCACAAATAAAATGAATATTCTCTCTCTGACAAAAGGTATTTTATTCTTGCATTCTTATTATTGCATAATGTGCATTAAGAAGGAGGTTATTACTCTCTATAAGACTGTATTGAAACTATACATATTATATTACTTTGCAACAACTGGTGTTGCACCACAACTGTTGTTGCTGCATTGTGACTCAGTGGGTAGCATTGCTGCCTTGCAGAAAGAAAGTTCCAAGTTTGATTCCCGGATTTTCTGCATTGAGTTTGCATGTTCTCCCAGTCGGAGAACCTAAAAGTCATGTTTTTCACGTTGGTTCTCTCCGGCTTCTCCTACAGTCCAAAAAACATGACTTTTAGGGTAATTGACCTCTAAATTCTCTTTAGTTGTTGGTATGTGTGTGTCCTGTTTGTCTCTGTGTTGCCCCTGCGATAGACTCACGGCCTGTCCAGGGTGTACCCCACCTCTCGATCGTAGACAGCTCGAGATAGGACCCCAGCAGGGATAAATGTGACAGAAAATGGATGGATAAATAACATTCCTCCAAGATGTATAGATAGATGCAGGGGTAGAGTTATTAAATGGTACTTGATGAGCTGGAATGAAACCTGCTTTTTATCAGCTTCTTATGGTACTGGAGACACTTTTGGAGACTCTTTTGTGAAAGTAAAGTTTTAACTTTTACTAACCTGGTTCAGATGCCGATGTAGGCCCATCTTGAACCAAACTCCAGGCAGTCCTTTTCAGCTGGGGTCCATCCTGTGAATGCAGAATTTCAGTTTCCACTATTCAAAATAAAATCACCATCCTGTGATGATTCACCGTTATCCTGTTGTCTCATTGAACTAAAAAACTGGTCCCAACCTGCTATAAAAAAAGAAATAGAAGAAACAACTGAATAGGTGCTTTGTGTCTCTTTGCAACCTTTCTAAAACGTTATTACCCTCATAGTATGCAACTTAGCTGAATACTTTGTTTCCCTATTCTAGCTACTTTTAGGGGAGCTGATAACCTTTTTTCTTTCTAAAAAAAAATGAATGGCCGAAAACATGAATTTGATTAGCATTGCCATCAGTAGGAAAGGTGATAGCAGAAGCTTCGAATAAGTCAAAGACAACTGTAATTAGTACTTGTGTGTAAAAGATTCACACAATTCGCTTGGATGAAGTGCTTACATGAAAAAACTTGTACAATCATTTGTTTAAAAACTAGACTTTTTTCCATCAAAGTTAGGCATAATGTCCAATGCTATAAAGACTCCCGTGGGATTTGTTAAGGCTTTGGTCCAGTCTAAACTGTTAACAAGGAGCTTTCTTGATGCCTCAAAGCAATTGTTTTTACATGAGCTAAATGATACTTTTCATGGGTGATTTAATTTAAAATAGAAAAAAATTCATATTTTTTCTTATCAATTCTGACAAAAGCTTTTATGTAATCCACCTCTTTCTATTTATTGGCACTACAGTTGACTGTTAAACATTAATGTTCCCTTGTAGAGGACATTACATAAGGCACCTCAGGCTCTAAGTTACCTGAAGCCTCCATTCTGTTTTACTTCCATGTTACTTAATGCCTTCTTATCTTTTTATTAACTGAATTTTCTTTATGAATATTAATGTAAAAAAATGCATGTAATAGACCTTAACCGCCATCACAGTGTGTTTAGGTGTCTGAACGTTCTTTGATTTCAGAAGCTGACCCAGAACTGTATTGTTTAAGTTTCACTAAAAGCATGAAGACCTGGTCGCTTTAAAATACTGGAAATGAGGAGAACTATTTGCATAACTAAAGGGAAGAAATTTTTTAAAGCTCCGAAATTATTTTTTTTTTTCGTACCAAGAAATGTATTGGACGGACTGAACTAAAATCCAGTGATTCGACTTATCCTATAACTGCAAATTTGATTAACTAATACCTAAATATATTTTTATGAAATGTGTCATATTGAAATTAGGAATGTCGTAGCAGATGGTTTTTGTTTTAACTGATTTAGGCTGAATATGTTACAAGAGTACATTCTTATGGGAACCCTCCATCCCTCCAAACTCTATGAGGAATAGAACCATAAAACAAATCTTGCATCACCCTATCAATGATAAGATAAGGTAATCCTTTATTTGTCCCACAGTGGGGAAATTGCAGCGTTGCATCACAGTGAACAGTACAGTAGGAAAAAAGAAGAATACAAAGTATAAAAAATATTTAAAAATATATAAAAAAATATACATTAAGTCTATACAGACAAGGCAACACTGGTATTAAGTGACAACAGTAAAGTTCTGTGCAAATGATTGATTGTATTAAATTATTGCAAAGTTAAATAGATATGAGTGAAATTAAATTATTGCAGAGTTATAGGTTGTACATTATGCCAATAGAGATAAATCAAAGAATTGTTGGTACAAAAAGCTTTTATTTTAAATAGGAATGTGATTCCCCAGCAATTAATAACAAATATTGAGGATTTAGCACAATCACAGCTTGATTTGCATTTTAGCTTTTGCCATTTGAATTAAAAAAAAAGTTTTTAAGATTTAGAAGAGAAAAAAACATCAAGCCACAATAGAGAAGTGTTCTACTAGTACTATATTTCTTTTTTTTTAGTCAGTACATTAGAAATACTTGGTCATATGTCACAATATGCATCATTGGCCCTGTCCAAAGCCCCCAAAATAATCCCTTGGAAGCACAAAATACCTTATTTTTTACTTTCTAATAACCTATGCGGGATGTAAAGAGGTAAAAAGGAAGGAAAACATCTACCAAGAGATGCATCAGAGAGGCAAAAGTGTCCCCTGCCAGTTTAGTGTTTCCTTGTCAATGTAACTAAATCGCTTTCTATCTAATAGGTAGCAAACATAAGGGAGAGCCATAAAAAGCTACAAGAAAAAAGTCTGTCTGATGAAAAATTATACCTTGTTTTTCGCTGCTTGCTGTACTGATGCTCTTTGTATCGTGGAAAGTAAGCAGACAGTCCAATAGAGAGGGATACATGGAGCAGATGCTTAAAAAGTGTCTCCAAGTCAATTTACAGTTCCCTCGCCACTGTAACTAAATAACTCTCTTTTATTGACAAAAACTGTAGAGAACAACACAAGAATGATAAGACCAATAAAAAAAATGGGTCACTGGAGACAGAAATCTACTCACCCTCATTCCAGAGTGCTGGTATTTCGTGTTGCTATCAGATGTGGATTAGAGGCAGATCACAGACTCAAATCGTTTTATCTCATTGAGTCACTGAGTATTATCAAATAATCCATATATTCGAAAAAGCTTCTTTTCCTGATTTTGACACTTTCTGTTGACTAATTATTTGTTTGAGAGAGCTAGTCATGTAACAAATGCTGCTGTTTCTAATCTAGACTAAGAAACAATTTAATTTATTATCTGAGGCTGCCTCCCCAACAGCGGCAAAAACACTTTAAAGAATAAGACTTTCTTTTATACTGGTTTGATTAATTACTAGAATGGGGTTCAAATTTCCTTTCCCACCCAAACCAGTTAGGTATAATGTTGACCTTTCAAAATAAAGCTGACAACATACCGTATGTTTTTAAATTAAATGCAATAAAGATATTTTGTAAACTGGTGCTATACACGAAGTTATTAATGTGTTGTCATTAGTAGTAGTAGTAGTAGTAGTGTCAGATAACTGGGCAGATGAAACCAGTATTGGGAAGTTTCAAAATGTTTAATAACAAAACAAACAGAGACAGAAGGAGAGACAGGAGGAGAACGGGGGGAGGCGGGGCACAACCCATCCCTGGCACTCTGGTTCAGGAAGGATCACAGGTAAGTGACCACATTAATCTGACAGAAGATGATTTTCTGTGTGAGTCACTTATCTGGTTTAACAGTTCAGTCCATCCTCTCTGAAGAAGGCAGGATCCAGGTGACGGATTGCCAAACAAGATGCGGCGCAGAGCCGCCCAGAATGTCCCTGATATTGCAACCCCAGTGAGCAGGCAGAAGTCCGAGCCAGGTCAGAGAAACAGTTCAGAACAGGGCGGTTCTGAGATCCAGGAGATCGCAGCCCAGTCAGGAGCTCTGATCTTAACAGGTACAGACAGATTCAGGGTTCCAGGAATCCACAGTGTTCAGACAGTTTCAAGGTTCCATGAGTCCAGCAGAGCGCTCAGGCAGACACGCTCAGACAGAAACAAGCAGGTTCAGTTGTAGAGAGTCAGAGATAAGACATGGTACCAGGAGAAACTGCAGAACTTTAAACTGGCTCCCTCCAATTGAGCCGAGACAGGAACAAGGCACACTTCAGTGAATAAGAGCCAGGACTACTGGACTTCAAACTGACTCCCCCCTGCCGTGCCAAAATAGGAACATAACTTGCCCGCTGAGCAATTAATTTTTTTCTATTGCTCAGTGGGCAAGAGCCAGGAGATGATCAGGACATGACAAGACAACACTAACAGCCTCTCTAACCACTGGCCTCCAAGAACGAGGACATGAACTCAACACATAACTGGAACTGAAAACTAATGAACAAAACCTCATACAATGATCTGGATCCAATAGCTGGGCTAAACTGTCTATAAAGCAGAATGAGCAGTTGGATAAGATCAATGATAATTAGTGAGCGGGGAGGGTTCAGCAGGTGAGTGAAGTGAGCAATTAGATAATTTATCAGGGCAGATCATGAATAGTAGTAGTAATATTAGAGTAGCAGTATTAGTAGCAGTAGTATAGATGTATTTCAGCTGGAAAAATATAAAATTTTATATTTCTGTTTGTTGATTTAAACACCTCCTGTATTAGGTGAGTTAAAGATTATTTATTAACTGAATAAAATTAATTAAAATGACCAAACATTGCATGTTCAGTTGTAGAGCTTAAATCTTTGACTGCCAGGAAACACATTTATAAGATTATATTTCTTACTTAAATAAAGGGTTTATTAAAGCAAAAATATATTGCCTCTTGTCTAAAATGTTTTCTCAAGAAATTGAGAAAGAAGCTTGTAATTTCTCCCTTAAAACAAATAAGCCTGCTTGTTCACAGAGATATTAAAGAACTTGTCAGAAATGATCATTTTACATTCTAGATATAAATCAAACACCTGGTGGCATTTCAGTGACATTTTTTAGGGTAAGAACTGGTCCATAGGGTATTATGCTCACTGTCTTTATTTAACTACCTTAAACAAAGCCTTCTGTGGCTGAGATGTATTTGCATGATCTTGTTGCACCATGTCAACAGATCACAAAATAGGAAAAAGTCATTGCAATAACCCAGCAAAAGCCTGGTATTAGTATTCACAGTTACGTGGATTTATTAGCATACTCCCATTGGAATGACTCTTCTTTTCTCTTAACTCGCACAAGATGTTTTAGAAGGATGCATGGCTCTTTGCGGCTGTGTGATGTGTTTATTCAAGTCTGGAATCAATAAAGCAAACACATTCACTGTATAGCTGTGATTATATTAGAGAGCAGTAGAGCACAACTGCAGTGCAGTATGCTTACCAGGTTCAAAGATGCCTGATCCTGTCAGTTTTGCCTGTCTGTGACACCTGAGCACAAGGGCAAAGAAAGAAAACTCAGACTGGTAAGTTTTAGATCTGTGACTTCTAGGATGATGGGAATTAAAGTTATCTTAATTACAAAAAAAGTTATCTTTATTTTAGACAAAACAATGGTACACTAAATTAAAGAGAAAAAATGGTAATAAGGAGTTGTAATAAATTGTTGGGAAGTTTAGGTAAAGCAGAGTGAGACATGTTGCTCAATAATAAGCTATGTGGAACAGTTGGAACCTTACAGCTACCTTAACTCCCATGATGCAGAAATGCTAAAACACATTAAGATCTTCACGATTAGAGCAACTGTTGGACAATCTTTTTTGGAAACTCTTCTTGGGTAGTGATGTTTTTTTATTCTTGAGTGTTCCTTTATCTGTCTTTATAAACAAAATATTTTCCACATTGTTATGAAGTGCACCATGCAGTACTCATACATTTTTAAAATATTTATTAGGATGGTCAGACAGCATAATCCCTGCTCTAATAAAAGTTTTCATGAATAAAGATGTGCAACCTTGCAGGGAAATTGCATAAAATTGCAGGGAAAATCCATATTGTGTGTTTTTGTGGAGAAATATGCAGAATTTATGCTCATAATCAGAACATGCAAAATACTAGGAGAATGACATACAAAGGTAATTACTCAACATCTACAATAAAACATATTAAATCTGAAACAGAACAGTGACAATTTCAGCATCTAGAATTAGAAACATTTGAAATTCAGATTGAAACGTTATTATATTCAGAAGTATGTATAAAGGTGCAGTGCTGCCAGAATATATAGTGTATTCTGTTTGTGTGTCAGCCCATTTGGATTATCCTGAAATAAATTAGTAGATACATATCGCCTACCAAGCAATGCTATTTATGAAAAAGTCATACAGCACTGCATTTTCCTATAGATGGATCATTCTAGTGCACCAGCAGTGGAATCTCTCATCTTAGTTATGCTGGTGTTTTGTCCAACAGCGCTGGGTTTATTTTAGAGGTGGGTGAGTCATATTGACACAACTCAACTGCTGAAAAGCTAAATTTAGCTGCTTTCAGCTTTATTTCTTGCTATTGAAGTTATACAAGAAATGATGACTTGTAATAGAAAATATGCTAAAAAGTTTTGTCCACTTTTTTGTCATGCAATCTTTAAACTATTTTCCTGTTTTTTCGAAATACTTCTCCTTGCAAACAAAATTTTCGTTTTTATTTTTGTTTCTATAAACTCAACAAAGAAATATTGAATTAAATACAATGATGTTAAAAGATTATGTTAAAAATGGCTGACTGATTGCGACTCGCAGCACGCAAGTTATCTTAAAGGCATTAGATCCATCTTCTCATTTTCTATTCTCCTCTTCCTGCATCCTTTCCACACCAAGATCATACTGTGAGAAGAGCTTCTGCAATTTGCAATTGTACAATTGAGAGGCACAAACTCTCTGTTCTCTAAAGCGAGAAATCCAGATTTAAATTGGGTGGTCCCTACATTTTTGTGCCAGTTGTCAACTGCAGACGCAATCTTAATAAATCACTTGCACTCTGCATACATTAGGCTGAGAACGTGCACTTAAGTGTTAGATCAGACAACATTATTTTAGGCAGGTCCTCATGTGTTGTCTTTCTTTTGATGCTAAGAAAAGGTTTGTTTCTGCTCCTCAATAACTTTTTTTGCTTATCTGAGAGAGATACGCCAGACTACCTGCTCTGTCTGCCCCTCATTATTTTGTTTTTTGTGAGACTCAAAGAGGGTAATTATTTTACTATATTTGTTTTTTCTCCTCCTTATTATTATTTTCAAGAAAATTGATAAACTGCGCTTTTTGTCCCATGTTGTTTTTGCAAGGCTTAAAGAAGATCACTATTTTTTTTCGGTCCTCCTGAACTCTTATCATGGGTAAAATGTTCTTTTTTAATGTTTCATTCAATGTCCCGCTTACTATATATGTGATGTGCGACCCAAAAAAGTGTCCCATTCCATTAACAGATTTTATTTTGTATTCTGCCCCAAAGCGGATGTGTTTTACTTTGTAACGGCGTCTCTCTTCCTGTCAGACCCATGAAATTGCAGCTGAATTGCTGTGTAGTCTGACTAAAATGGGCCTGAGGTCTATCTCAGTCGGACCTACGCAGCCCCCTTGCATAAAATCATGTTGGGTGTGATCGTCCCCATTGACTTTCAATTAGAGCTAAACACCACAATCTCGTCCGAGATGATTTTCTGTTGGATTGGAAGCAAAATCATGTTCTGGCCTTTACTCGGGAAGGCAAACGACAATTGGCCTGAGTGAAACTGCCCTACACCTTCAGTCCAGCGGTTGGTGGTTATGAAGACATTAGGGCTAAAACAATCAGTCGTATTCATCATGATGAATTGATTATTGAAATAATTGTCAACTAACTTATTTAATGATCAATCATTAATTGGAGTTTAGAGACTTTAATACATGGCTTTAGCTGACAGAGCAATCGACAATGAGCAGCAATTATATTAAATTGTAAAAGAAATATACAAATATTTTGCATTTAAGATAAAAAAACAAAACATTTTTGTCTGTCAGTATGCTCTATCCAGAACTCTTCAAGTGGAAAAGTTTTAGTTTCACCTGGTTTCATTCAGTAAAAAATCTTCTTTAAGGAACTGTTTTTATATCCGATTATTAATCGATTAATCAAAAAAATCAATAGATTAATCAATTTGCAAAATAATTGTTAGTTGCAACACTAGAAGACATACAACTGGTTCTTGCTCAACCTCCAGCGCTGACCAGGTATAAGTAAGACCCTAAGCTTTGAAAGTTTTTACAATAAATTTTTCTTATCAACCTGCATCTGGACAGAGGTGCTTTCTTAATGTATGACTACTTTAAATAAAATAAGTGCTAAAACTTATTTACACAGTTTTCTTTCTTTAATTATGTTAATCAAATAAATTTCAGATATCTACAGTTCAAATTGAAAATGTTTTCAGGAAAATGTTTATTAAAGTCCATGTCCACATAAGCATCTTTATATCGAGTAGTAGGTCTAGACAGTGGATTCAATGATGGAAGGATCCCTACAAGCCAACTGACAGCATCCAACTCCTGATTTCTCTTCCAGCCCCGTCAGCATAGAATAATGAACCATAAAAATAAAAATGTCTATTCATACATGCATATAAAAGGTTACTTTCTATTAAATTTCCTTGCAGCAAGAAGGTGCTGGGTTCGATTCCCGGCTCAGGGTCTTTCTGCATGGTGTTTGCATGTTCTCCCTGAGCATGCATGCGTTCTCTCCGTGTACTCTGGCTTCCTCCCACAGTCCAAAAAACATGACTTTTAAGTTAATTGGCCTCTTTAAATTCTCCTTAGGCGTGAGTGAATGGTTGTATGTCCTGTTTGCTCTGTCTCTGTGTTGCCCTGCGATGTACCCTGCATCTCGCCCATTGACAGCTGGAGATAGGCAGGGGCACCCCTCGCGACCCCAATTGGGACAAGCGTGTCAAATAATGGATGGATGGATAAATTTAGTTATAATTTAGGTAGCTGGAAATGCACGAGTCCCTGGTTGTGTTTTTACTGTTCTCTTACCAAAGGCCATAAGCTAAACTAACCTTGCAGACAGACTAGTGTATCAGACTGCCACTCTAAAACCATATTTAGAAGTATAATCATAATTAACTGACTAGACAGATGAAATTCAGGGGTGTACTTTCCGCTTAAAAGTATTTTTAAATTACTGTTTCATTAATGGGTAACAACCAACTGACTGGCCACCATTATGGCTGCTGTTAGCTGTAGATCACACTCTGTATCCCAGCTCAGTAGGCCTGAACCAGGGCTCTAACAGATCAACACTGATTTAATAATGGGCTATTTCTTGACAACCTGACCACACAAATAAGATTTTTTTGTAGGCGTATTTTCTTGCTCCAAAACATTGCAAAACAACTATTTATGTTAAAATATTTAAAAGGTAATGATGAACTAACTGACAGATGTTAAGGTTGCATTTAGCCAAAGATCAAATCCTGGCTGAGTAAGTAGCCCACATCGGCCTGCCCTGAAGACCTGGGGTTTTGCCACTTTGACAGATTTAAGAACTTCTTAAAACGTATTTTGTGTTACGCCTAAGGGAACAAAAACAACATATTTTTATATTCACCTTCATCATTCATTATTCCAATCTAAATAGATTTAAATAGCTTTTTGTGATATCCAAGTAAAAAGAAAACGGTATCCGCTCTTTGCTATGAGAGATTCGGCCAGGGCAGTGTTCCAGTAACATCGTCCACTGCCTACATTACTCTACTGGGGGCCACAACCATCCTCTAGACTTCTAAGCCTGAGTTGTCTACCACCTCAAAGAAAACATCCACCAAACCAACACAGAAACACACACACTGCTCAGTTCCTCTGCCTCTGAACACAAAGACTGCTAGCTACCTCTGGACCTCTCTGGGGGAAACATGTGAGTGTGTAAATGTATGCGTGTGTGTGTGCTGAAGCTTGGTTTTATGCTTCTTCACTGTGTTTATCTATGCATGCTTTATCATTCATGAGCTGCTACGTTGTTTCGTGGTCGTATAAAGTTTAGATGACTAAGGGCTCATTATTTCCTCTATATTTATTCACAATACCAAAATTTGCATAGTTTATTTTGAAAATTATATATAAACAGAATTGGAATCTAAAACACAGGAAAAACAACATCTGGGCCTGGATTGGTTGTTAAAAATACATTCTGCAACGTAAACATAAAGCTTTATTTGCTCCACATTTAACATTCTCCAGTGCATAATCAGCACCTCATTTGTGTCTCTGCTTCGCTTTTTCTTCTTCTGTGTCTTATAGAAGAAATTTCCCATGGCTTTGGCCATCAAAAAGGAAGTTCAATTTTGAGAAATGACATTGACCAACCTTTGGATGCATGAAAATGTAAATCTATATAAATGTTCTGAAGCCTGAAAAAAATACGAGTTTAAATGAAAAGTGGTCCAAACGGAATGAGTTTCTCTCAGAATTAAATAGATGTAAATCAGTATATATGCATGAAGAAAATGCATGAACAAGGCTTTCCATTGCAAAGTGAGTGAGTGTGTGTGTGTGCTCAGAAAATGTCTGTTGGCCTATAAACACATTATAATCGGAAAGCAGCTGGTTCATAGAGCATTAGTGTCTTAACGGGTACTGCTTTAGCTCCTGCAAACAAACTCGATATGCAATAGCCATTACCAACAAAAACAGAATGTAAAGATGGCAGAGAAATTATCCAGTCAGCAACAGTGTCCTGTCAAGGCTTTTTAAGAGGATTTGTGTTGTTCTGCAAAATAAAAAATGGTTTGAAGATGTGTAGATACTGGTAATGACTGGGTCTGTTGGAACTCACATACTTCCTAATTGTCAATAATTTCGTAGCTTAGCTGCCAAAATGAGCATACAAATTATGTCTGGGTTTCTGCAAATTATGCATATATTATTTTGGGTATAATGTAGAATTATAAGGTAATTCTGGATTTACAATCATGGGAAGAATGTAGGTAGACCCCTCTGTATTCTAGGGTTATTACATCAGGATGTAATACGGGCAATCACAGACTACAACACACCCTCCGCCCCAGTAGATGCAGCAATACGTTGACTTCCTAAATGAACTGAACAACTTATTTGGAAGGTTTGAGACACTAAACAGCACTCCCGCAATGAAAGCTGTTCCACACCAGGGGGAGGAGGCACTTAACCTTGACATAGCTGAAGTGAGGAAAACTCTAAGGAGATTCAACCCAAGAAAGGCCCCAGGCCCAGATAACATACCTGGGCGGGTGTACAATGAGTGTGCAGATCCACAGGCTGGTGTCCTCACAGACATTTTTAACACCTCTCTGGACCAATCCACAGTGCCGGCATGCTTTAAGTCTGCCACCATCATTCCAGTTCCACGTGCAGGTGCTGTTCCTGGACTTCAGTCCAGCTTTCAACACCATCATCCCACAGCATCTGATAGGAAAACTGGTACAGCTGGGCTTCAATACACCCCTCTGCAATTGCCTGTTAGACTTCCTCACAAACAGAGCTCAATCATTCTGGGTTGGACTTAACACCTCTGATGTTATCAACCTAAGTACAGGCTCCCCTCAGGGCTGCATCCTGAGCCCCCTGCTGTTCACCCTTATTACACATGACTGCATCCCCAGGTTGATGAGGCCCACGGTAATGGGCCTCGTCAACGACAACGACCAGGACTACAGAGAGGAGGTGGAGGAGCTGGTTGGCTTGTGCAGAGACAACAGCCTGATCCCAAAACTGAGAAAACGAAGGAGATCAACACTGACTTCAGGAAGAACCGGAAGCCTAACCACACTCCACTGCTCATCAACAGCTCAGCTGTAGAGGTGGTCCACAGTACCAAATTCCTGGGGGTGCACATCACAGACACCCTCACCTGGACTGTAAACACTACCTCACTGGTCAAAAGGGCACAAAAGCCGATATACTTCCTGAGGAGGATGAGAAGAGGCCACCTGCCCCCACACATCCTCACGGCCTTCTACAGAAGCACAATAGAGAGCGTTCTGACAATTTAGTGTTTAGATCTAGTTTTCAATTTAAATACTAGAGAGAGGAATTAAACCCCAAATACATTTTTTTTAAAATGTAAATTGGTTATTCCTTCAACATTTGGCTTAAAATTGGGTCTAAATATGACGACTGTAGTTTCATTTTCTTCGTTTTGTGATCTCAAGACCAATCTTGGGTCTTAAAACCAATCTTGACCTGTTTCTTCCTGGTCTTGGATCTCTATTCTTTGGTTTTGGTCTCATTTTGTCGGGCCTTGACAAATTGTATAAAAAGCCAAACTTGTCTTGGTCTCAAGAAGCCTCAGCTTGGTGGCATGGATTTTGGTTTTGGCACCAACTTCAACCCTGTTGGTTAATTTGATAAATGTCTACATAATAGGCGTATTTTCTGTTAAGATGGTGTGCATGATTTACCTATGAGCTAAGAAGTCAATATCATGTAATCTCAAAGGGGAAAGTGTTCAGTTTCCTGCTTGTGGTCTGTTATTTTCTCCATTGTTAATAAATACACAGTAAAAACCTTCACACTCAAACAACACCCCCCCCCCCCCCACCCCCCCACCCCATGCCCCATGGGTGAGTCAGGAGGTGGTGATGCTGGGATTGACATATATACCTATTTTTCCCGTGAGCAATTTATTAATTGTTCAATGGTTTATGCTGAGGTGGTTAGATTATTTATTCATATCAAATTCATTGTCACTTTCCCCCCTTCTGAATACAAATCTTCTTAATGTCCTCCTCTCATCCCCTGATTGTGTCTCTGCTGCACTTTGGTAGCATTTCTGCTAATTTGTCTGAGGGAGGGGTTATGCTTGTATATTGGGTTTGGTTAAACTTCAACTAGTTAAACTTCACTTAGAGTGAGGCCTATAAAGTATCCAGAATGATATATTATACAAAAGACCAAACAATTCTGGATTGTTTGGATCTGCTTTTGGTAGGAACCCTTTCTTACAGTATGACAACAATGGAGGCAAAATATATATTTGTAGATATGGAAAGCTGTTTTTGAAAGTCTTTTCCTGCTTTGTTTTCATCTTTGGCAACAAATAAAAAAGCTACAATGAATTTCTCTCAAAAACATTGATTTAAAAGAGAGTGAGCTTTACTCATGACTGATACAAAACTAAGTATAACAGTCATGTATATTTTTTTGAATTTACAAACTAAACCCCAAAATAAAGAAACTAAACCACCCTCGATTTACGACCAAGGTTACAGAATATTTGTCCTTAACTCCCGTTAAGCAATTTTTAATCTAAATAAAAAAAAAAACAGTGCCACAAATGTAGCGGTTAAATATTTATGCCAAAGGTAGATAACTTGAACTTAACCAACCTAAAGCTGTTCTGTGAAGGCCTCAGAGCTGTTAGAGAGCATCAGTGAACAAACAAAGTCATAAAGACTAGTCAGAAGTAAGAAGAGGCAAAAAGTTGGAGTTTTAGGGCTACAAAGTTGCTTGACTTTTATGTTATCCCATATGAAACATACAAAATGTTAGAGTAATATTTCAAAGAGATGTTGAAAGAGTAAGAAGCCAACTTAGAAATAAGTGTAAGTAAAAGTGTTTAGTAAGTAAGGGTTGAAAGCTATTTAAAGGCTCTGATCATATCAATAAATTAGAGCAAATTATGTTTACTTAGACTTCTGTGTACGTTTGTGTAAACTCTAATAAGTGGAGTGAAAAGTCAAGAGAAGGAACACATAAAATGAAATTAACTTGAAAATATGTGAATTCCTGACTGCTTTTTAGAGATTTTCAGGTAGCCTTTTCTGAGACGCCAGTGTAGAGACCAATTAAAAATGCATACACTGCTTTTCCGGAGCTGAAATTTCAGTGTTATGTGAGCACAGACCGCATAGAACTTTATAAGCCAACCTAACATAATACCTCAACGTGTATGTGTGCGGGTAGGAAGAGATAGATGAAAGAGAGTGTATGTTTATGTGTGTCTGAGATGAGCATTTGACTGTTAAAGACCTGAAAAGCCATGAATCAATACTGTTAATGAGAGTCTTAGGGTGTTGAGAGGAGGGATTGAAAACGTATCACCCTGTTCTTTTAATTTGTCTTTCCCTCCTTCTTTCCCACCCTCTTACCTCCCCTTCCTGCCTTCACCTCCTCCTTTGTCCCACCTACAGTCCCTGCTACTCTCTCTCTGTCAGTGTGTTCGTTCGTACAATCTCTGTCTCCTGTTTGCAGCCTGCATCATGATGTTGCTTTCACTCCATCATCTTCCTCCCTTCCATTTCTTAGAGGTGTCAGGTGGCAGTGCACTACGCCATTATCTCCACACTCCTTCGCTCTGACAAATTAAATATTCCCTCCAAGCACTTTTTCTTTCAAGCAGAGGAAGCATCTCATATTCAACCTTTACAGATCCACAAAGTTGTCATCAGGGCTAAGAAAATCAAAGTGATCATAACGCAAAATACAACTCTGCAGTCAGTAGTTGCTTATTTACTCCCTGATTTTTCTCCTTATCTGAACCTTTATGCAACTTAACATTTCTATTTATTTCCTGGGAAACACCCGAATGCACCAGAACTCACTGGACATCATCTAAAACATTATCATGATACCAGAAATCTCTCTTAATGACTCCTGTTGTTTTGTTTTTTCTTTTTCTTTGTCATGGTAACATTCATTGTATGTCACTTTCCCCTAGTTAGGAACATCTAGCTAGTATAGGGCAGAAACCCATTTTGTCTCTAGTAGTACCCTAACCCTTCTTTACATTGGTTCTCAAGTTACTGGAAATATTCTTTACAGTGTTTGGTCCATATTGATATGATAACATCACGCAAAAGCTCAGGACTCATCGCCTGCACATCCATGATGAGCTCCCGTTCCACCAAATGCGAAAGGTGGTCAATTAGATTGAGACTTCTTGACTTTGGATGGCCCAGTGAACTAATTACTATGTTCAAGAAACCAGTCTGGGGTGATTTTTCGGTTTATGGAGCGTTATCTTGCTGGAAGTACCCATCCAAAGATGGGTTCACTGTAGTCATAAAGGGTGGACACGGTCAGCATCAATACTTAGGTAGGCTTTTGCCTTAACACAATGATCAGTTGGTACTAAGGGGCCAAAAGTGTGTCATGAAAATATCCCTTGCAGATGGTTGTATGTAAAAATCCCAGCAGATCAACAGTTTCTAACTACAATAACATGTTCAAACTCGGAACTGCAGCAGATTGCCATGACAATGTCTACATGTTGCTGCCATACCATTGGCTGATTACAATGTTGTGTTAGTTCATAGTTAAAATGCAGTCAGGGTATACTGTATGTACAGTGGAGCCTTTATTTAGCCAAATTACGAAGAACTTCAGAAACATACAGGTACATTCAGGTTATGCTGAAAAGATCTGTATCAAATTGATTTCTTACGTTCCTCATTCAGTACCATATATTTCCCAAGACAGTTTGGATGCTTTAAATTGATGTGTCACTTTAAATTTGAAGTGGACCTGGCTGACGTACTGACTTGTTTGTTAAGTCCCCGTGGGCACTGTTTGCACAAAAAGGTACGTTTTTTTTTCTGCCCAAATCTTCCTTTGTTAGTTCCTAAAACTCTGTCAAGATCTGCAAAACTGGCATTGGAAATACCAGAAGATGAGTCTGGATCGCTCAGAGTAGTACTAGCAGTAGGCATGCTTGTCTGTCATGGTGTTCGCCATAATAAGTACAAAAATAAATTCATAAATTCTTACTTACAGATTTCAGTTTTCTTACTATTTTTCCATTTATTAAGCCTATACATCGATCTTGGCCAATACAAAATTAAAGCAAAAAAAAAAAAAAACATTTATAATAAGGAGATGGGCCACTTTTATCACTGTTGCCATCAAACTATTTGAGTACCTGGCGATTACTCTTTTCCATTGTGTTGTTCTGTTTTACTCAGTTCCAGCATAAGCACTTTGTTTGAAGTCACACTGAATTATCTGAATCTCATTTAAGTTTAGACTTTGACTAGACCATGCAGAATCCTTTTTTATGCACATCTAGAAATAATCAGATTTAGAAAAACAAACATCCCTTTCAGTCAACTCTTTGATGTAGTTTTTCCCCCCTTGCCAGCAGTCAAGATCAAAGTTTCTAATTGGGATAATTTATGATTAATAGAACGAGGCACTCAGAGTGCACATGTTAAATCCATTTTCTTTACTACCTGATACACCTAAATCCATAATGTATTTATGCAATATGAATTGGAAGCAGCATGAAATGTGTGCTGGCATTTCTACTCTGACTTAGGATGTAATGACACCCAACTCACACAAACATGATACACAATGTTATGTTCAAGAGACAAGAAAAGAGTTTGGGTAAATCCAAGGATGACTAACAACATTTTGGGTGTGAAGATGGCAAATTTCTTTTTTGAAAACTAAAAATTATCTATTTTTTTTACAAACTAATTATCACTTTTTAAATATGAACCACTTTATATTAGTCTAACACATCAAATTTCCATGAATGCTTTGGAAACTAGCAGGTACTTAAACAAGAGCATTCAAGAACACCGGTTTACTTATTTGTGGAAAGGAGCTATAAATATACAGCCCTGTGGGTGAAATCCTTCCTGAGAAAATATCCATCTAATAGAGAAGTTATATAGACACTGATTATAATAAAGAGGAGGAGGAGAAACAATTGCTGAAAGACACAGAGGTGTTTGATGAAAGGCCGACTGAGCACAGTACCGTTTAAAGTTATTAATATAGCACAGACGCCGCATCGATCTGCGACACAGGCAGAGTTTAGCTCAGGCAGATATGGCCTCTCTGATATAGATTTACATATGGCCCCTGTTCCCCCTGTATGGATTTAGTGGCAAAGCTCTGAGTGCTTTCAAGACTTTGAAAGATTAGGCCCGTCTGACCTGGTAAGTTGGGAGAAGAGATAGGATTAGGAGCGAAAAAAGGACAAAGAGATTTATTTACTCCTTAATGATGAGAGAAGAGAGCACAGAAGACAGATGCTGCTGCTCCCAAACCGGCCTTGCACATGTGGCGAGCTAAGCGGACTGGACAGGTGTCAGCGGCATGGTGAATTCTCGCTCCCAGGGATGCTTTCTGGGACTGAAGCTGTCGGTGCTCAGTAAAAGTTGAGAAGAGTTTTTTACAATTCCCGCAACGTGCAGCCTGTAGATGCCATACATCATCTCCTACAAGTCATCTCTAAAAGAAGTTCTTCATTTATGGTGATTATGACCTTGTTTGCATGTAAATTTGTCATGATTGAAGCCCTACTTTGGAGGAAGGAGCTTTTTAGGGCAGAGGATTTTCTTTTTCCCCTCCCATCTTTGTCTTCACTAAGTAGAAGAAGCGGATCCCACGGCTTAAGTTTCTTGCCGCTTTTGCACATACCCACACTGACATAAGCACAAAATGCGCAGCCTATCTCCTTTACCCCAAAGAAGGCACGTGCAGGGGTCCAGGGATCACCCTGAATGCTTTGCCCCTCATTGTTGAACTGTTCCTTTCAGTGCATTAGAGGGGGGTGAGAGGCTCTTGCTTGCCAAAAGATGGGTCAGGCCCTTTCACTGCCAGCATCCTTCTTTCACCCAGGCCTCTGTCTCCCAGGGCAACTCTCTTTCTTGTCCTCTGCATGTGTGTATATCTCTGAATGTGTCGGGGTGTGTATTTGCGTATGCATATACGCCTGTCTGTGTGCTACAAAAAGCACCAGAGAAAGAGGAAGATGAAAGAGAAAAGTAGGCTCAAATACTCTCTGCCAAACCTTCTCTGATTTCCTTGCCACGACTAATCTGATTGGCTCTTGCTCTGCTCCGGTGGTGAAAGGAGAGCAGGACTGAAGGAGGATAGTAAGAATTGAGCAGGGGATGGGCTGGACTTGGCTGGGAATATTTTGGATAAAGCAGGAGTTTGGACGAAAGGGCCATATAGAACTCTAGGAATATGGTCATCTACAGGTCTCAGGATCTGGACAGCTAATATGTTCAAACTGTCCTCTTTTAGGTGCCTCATGTTTGTTTCTGTGTGCATATGCAGTACGCATCATGTCACACTGAAGGGCAGAGGAAGCTTTAGATTTGTGAAGAGGAATAAAAGGGAGAGGGGCCAAGAGAAAGAATGGGAGAGCTATCTCCTTTCACCCGATTTAGGATTATCAAGAAAAGCAGGGGGGCTGTCGAAAAAGAAAAGGAGGTGGAGAATAACAGAGTGAGAGAGTGAAACACATAATTAGAGATGTAGGGGGAAACTTTCAGGTTCAGAGAAGAAGAAGGGGAGGATGGATGTTAGGAATCTAAATCAGATTAATCAGCAGGAACATTTGCAATACGTGACTAGACAAAAATCCCAAAAAGGTTCAATTTAATTACACTTTAGTCATCCACACACAGCACTGTGCAAAAGTTTTAAACATCTCCTGATTTCTTTACTTTTTCACCATTTACTTTCTTTAAAGAAAACTTTCAAAGTGGTCCAGATGACTGATTCCATAAGATTTTTTAAATAAGCCTTTATTTAACTGAGAAGGTCCCACTTAGATGCAAAGTATTGTCTTTCCTGAAGTCTTGGTTTAGATGGAGGCATAAAGATGAACTTAAAGTAGATGAAAGGTACTAAGAAGTAATTTAAGTTCAAATTAAATAGAGAATAAGTTTGGTTAAAACAGTAAAAACGCTGGATTAAATGAACAAGGTTTAATGAAGTGGGTTTATTGAAGGCAATAAAACAATCTGAGGAGATATCAGTGTAATGGTTATTATTTTTATGAAACTTGTGCAAATGAATTCAAGCAGAGTATACAGTCTCACTTACACTTGAAAAAAACACTCTTAGATATGATGGAAACTGGTATGATACAACAAAAGGCTAAAAAAATAATACCCGGCCACACATTTTCTATAAATAATAAGTGCATTTAATGATATTCATCCTAAATATTCATACAAGGAGGATTAGCAAGTTGGAGATCTAGCATTTGTCATGAAAAGCAATTCAGCACCACCAGAAGAACGTCAGAAACATGCATATAAATAATATCTTGATAGACAGCAAGTTTCTTTTTGGCTGAATATTTCAAATCACATGTGCAGAATCAAAGTTTCTACCGTAAACATTTAGGGAACTAGTTTTCTTTTATGCACTTCCCAAGTTTTGATTTAATTTAAGCATTTTTTGTGATCTACATTGTTTTCTCTGTATCTATAAGAAGTTTTTCTTTTGTATTTGGCACAATTTATACTTTATTTTCCTGTAATAAAATAGGTCACCTACAGCATACGATCAGTACCTGAAAACTGTGCCCTATTGCCCTTTTTAGCAGTGGCGACTGGTGGAGTTTTCTCCAGGGGTGGCTATAACTTCAATAGACGTATACCAAAAACCAATTAAGATTATACTAAGGTATCACACCATCATATTTCTATGAAAGCCGACAACAAAAAACAAAATTATAAAATATTCAAAAAAGTGTTTTAAATCAGTCCTACCTGTCTTAATCCATGCATCAGATCCTGACATTTGAAAAAGGAAGCATGGAAAGCAGAATAAAGCATTAGCCTCGCTGCATGCAGTTAGCCAAGCCTAGTTGCTAAATAATCATATAAGCCCGTCAATCAACCACTCTCTATAATCGACGACTGTGATGTCAGCGTGTGGCGGGAGGTGGTGTGCAAATAAAGTTGCTATCAGCTCTGGGTGCAGGAGAGCTGCGCCACAGGATGGTCCTATATCTTGTATTGAAGAGGAGCTTCTGCTGATGTACAACTTTTTAACAGGAGTCTATGGGCAAAGTTTGTTTCAGGACGGAAATACATCACCAATCCGATGACGAAAAAGCTTTACTTATAAATTAATGGTTAAATATTTATCTTGCACATCTAAAAAAAAAAAAAAAAAGTTTCACTTTTATAATTAACTTTTTATTTTTTTTATATGTCTTATTCACTGTCATTGAGTGTAGCAGCGCTGTAGTGCCCTCTAATGGCCAGCTATCACTGCTTTTTAGACCCAGAATTAAAGACAAAACCCAACAGGAATCATTAGAAATGTTCCAGGAGCAGTGATCTGATTTTACCAAGTCTGATGAAAGGGTATATCTTTCTTTTTTTTTTTTTGCAGAGACTTTCATTCAGGTAATAACTCTGATGCTTGATGGAGGTCCATGAAGTCGGAAGATGGTCCGTCAGTCTGTGTGTGGTTAGATTGCTAACTAACCCAGATGAAAGTCTTCCTGACTGCCATTGGGGGTGATTTGAGAGAAAATGTCCCAAAAATTTCTAGAGTGTGTTCTCACCAGTAATATGGTGAGGCCAAATTGTGATCTGATAACCCAACATGTATTTCAATTTCAGGTAGGAAAAAAACCCAGAAAGACATAGGGCAAATAACTGACGTATGAGATGAAGAAACTTCCAGTCCTTTGTCATATATTCCTCGTTCTTTGGAGCTTACCTTGTTGAGACTGATCTAATTCCATTGGTACCTGGATCATATTTAAGATTTTGATTTGTTTTCTCAGTGTTTAGAGTACTAATGTTAAGGAGCTTAAAACCAACTAAAGTAAAACCTTCATAAAAAAAAAAAATCATTTCAGAGAGGGTAAACAAATAATGCTTAAGATCACTTAAACTTATTTAAATGGGAAAATAAAAGTGTTTAGCTGTTTGCATTTTATTAACTGGAAATGAGAACAGATTCTTTCTAAGAATAAATTACACTAGTTTACTGTCTGAAAGTCCACAGATGTGAATGTATCTACCTCATTATCTAGCAGCTTATCCAAAAATCTTTCCTGTCACTGAGCTGCTACAAAAGTCTTTTCTCCTCTTCGGTGGCTTTCATGAGACTTTGTAACCTGACAATAGAGATTTGCTCCCATTCAGCGAG
This sequence comes from Cyprinodon variegatus, assembly GCF_000732505.1. Taxonomy (NCBI): domain Eukaryota; kingdom Metazoa; phylum Chordata; class Actinopteri; order Cyprinodontiformes; family Cyprinodontidae; genus Cyprinodon; species Cyprinodon variegatus. The sequence continues at coordinate 157,833 of NW_015150897.1, read as the reverse complement.
GAGAGCTTTAGTGAGGTTGGACAACTATGTCAAAAGATCCTGCCTGGTTTTTATTCAGAAATCGGTTTTATTCTATAGATATTCAACGGAACCAGAAGTCTTTATTATTAAAGCCAAATTTATATGGATTTCACATTCAAGCGCTCAAAGATGTCTAAAATATACTTCAAATTTTGCTCTTTGAATGCTTTTACCAACTTTGACAACCGATGATTTAAAAGTGATGTTTGTGCAGCTGTGTTTTTTTTTCTTAAGGAAAAAAAAGCACATAAAAAAACAAAAAGAAAACATGTTTTTGCATCACATCAGTAGTTACTTGATTGGTTCTAAACTGGTTCCTCTGACTCAAGCTCTGCCTTATTGAGGGACTATTCTTTTTTAGACAAATGTGTCATGGACACGCTGTAAATTAGTCTGAGTGGCCAGGCTACATATTAACTTGACCAAAATTTTACAAAACTAGTCTTTATGATGCACCTTTTTACACACTTAATTTGCATATATCTTTTAAAAAAGAGGAAGAATGGAAGAAGGTTTCTTAAGTATCGTTTTAAGTATAGCTGATACATGTCAGCTTACTAAGGAGAGATTAATCATATCCAAATGGTTTGTTTATGGTTATTGATTAAAAGAAGTAGGGGATGATATGAGCAAATTGATTGAGAGCCATAGTTGGAGTAAATAATGTAAATTGCTTTCAATTAGATTGTCACACAGTTGCAGCATAGTCCTAATTTAAACACTATAGCACTTCAAGACACTGATATTCCGATTAAGAGAGTGGGAGACGAATGAGTGGATAAAGTATCTGAAAGGTGAGATTGGAAAAAAGTATACCCAATGACATAAAAGTTGAGTGGAGAGAAAAAGGAATAAATAAAAGACATTCTTGCCAATTCACCGGAAGAAAAGCCTAAGGATTAGGAGGTGTACAGATGCACAAGAAGAGAGTGGGAGAGTAAGAGAGATGAAGAAGGAGGGAGTAAGAAAAACAAAGACCTCACAGTGTGGGAATGCTCCTGGGCATCCTTAGAGGAAAACAGAGCTGACTCCTTTGTAGTTACAGAGGAAGCTCCAGGTCTTCGTGGATGTGCGCATTAGCTGGTCCTTGAATTAGCGGCCCCCAGAGGTCCCTATTTTTGTCTCTGTGCCCCTGGTCTATCACTTACTCCATCTCTTTCAGCTTCTTAAAGCAATCTGTTTCCATTACTTTATCTCTTTGACTCCCTACCCTTCTCTCTTTATCTGTCAATCTCCACCCTTTTTCCTTCTTTCAGTTTCTCTTTTTCAATCTCACACACAAACTTTATCTCTACCCTTTCAAACATAGAGAATAAAAACCAAAATAGAAACATCTGCACACACAGTAATCCACAAAATACACAAACCTGTGTGCAACCTACACACTGTCTCTCAAACATTGAATACAAAGTGCAAAGTGGATTATTGGTTGTTGTTTTTCTATTTCCTTCCCTATTTTTAGTTCACACAGGGTTTTTCTCAAACTCAAACAGGTTTTCCAAACCCATTTATTTTTTTATAGGATCATCAGACAAGGGCACACATCAGATCGTTTTGGGTTATTTTTTACCCCCATCTATTTTATGACTTCAAATATACCCATATTCTTGTCTTGCTGAATATACACTGGTCAAAAAAGTAAAAGGAACATGTAACCAACACAATATAATTTCAATTAAATCAAGCTTCTGTGAAATCAAACTGCCCACTTAGGAAGCAACACTGATTGACAATCAATTTCCCATGCTGTTGTACAAATGGAATAGAACAGAGGTGGAAATGATTGGCAATTAGCAAGACACACTCAATAAAAGAGTGGTTCTGCAGATGGAGACCACCTGCAGAACCTAATGAGACCACTTCTGGCTACCAATGCTTTCTGGCTGATGTTTTGGTCACTTTTGAGTGTTAGTGGTATTTTTACACCCGTTGTAGCATGAGAGGGACTCTACAACCCACACAACTGGCTCAGGTAGTGGGGCTAATTCAAGATGGCATATCAATGCGAGTTGTAGTAGGAAGGTTTGCTGTGTCTGTCAGCGTAGTGTCCAGAGGCAGGATACAGGCCAGTACACCAGGATACATGGTGGAGGAAGTAGGAAGGTAAAAACCCAGGAGCAGGACCACTACCTCTGCCTGGAGGAGCACTACCAGAGTCCTGCAAAATGACCTCCAGCAGACCACATGTGTCTGCACAAAACCGACTATATGAGGATGATATGATGGCAGATAGAGGTTGTCCTCACAGCCTAACACCTTGCAGGATGCTTGGCATTTGCCAGAGAGCACCAGGATTGGTAAATTTGCCACTGGCACCCTGTTCACTTTATAGATGCAAGGATGGTTCAGACTGAGCAGATGTGGCAGATGTGACAGAGCCTGGAGACACTGTAGAAAGTGATCTGCTGCCTGCAACTTCCTTCAGCATGACCAGTTTGGCAATGGGTCAGTAATGGTGTTGGTGGCATTTCCTTGGAAGACCGCACAGCCCTCCAGCTCCACAGACTGACCAGGAGTTGGAGGACGCTTTGGTCCAGGTCTGGGAGGAGATCCCTCAGGAGACCATCTGCCTCCTCATCGGGAGCATCCCCAGGCATTCTAGGGAGGTCATACAGGCATGTGGAGGCCACACACAATACTGAGCCTAATTTTGACCTGTTTTAAGGACATTAGATCAAAGTTCGATCAACCAGTAGTGTGTTTTTCCACTTTTTAATTTATTTTTCCAATTTTGTGTGTGATTCCAAGTCCAGGACTCCATTGATAGTTTTTGTGTGATTTTTTTGTCAGCACATTCAGATTAGTACAAAACACAGTATTCAATGATAATATTTAATTCATTCGGATCTAGTATGTGTTATTTGAGTGTTCCTTTATTTTTATTTTTTTGAGCCGTGTATTTAATACCATGAGTTGACTCCCATGGACTGCCATTGATTTTTAGACATTTTCAACCGTTTCTATGCCCTAATCTTGAAAATAACCTTAAACCTAACCATTACCAGTGCATACCTAGCCCTAACCTTGATCTAAACTCATTTCACCCTGACACTCATTAGTCCTAAACCTAACCATTGTGATCAGGAAAACATTTTTACTCTCTTTTCTTCAAGTTTATTCTGGAATTTTATTTTATTATAATGGCAGAAAAGTATTCACCAAAGTAGAACACCTGCTTGACAAGGCTGTATGTGAGCCTTATCTTATTGATGCTTTAGAAGCTGTTTGTCAATGTTAGATGTTTTGGTAATGAACTAGACTCCTTTAGTTCAAGGTTATTTCAACAATCTGCCTGTTTGTGGAAACTGTCTATGATGTTTAATTAAGCGTCGGTGAAACCCTCCCTGTATTTGTTTTGGTTCTTAAAGGGATAATTCAGGATTTTGGACATGAGGTTGTGTGAAATGTTCACCATCTGTAGCTGAGATGTAACAGTTTCATTATTGTCACTGAGCCTCCTGCTATGGGAAACAGCCAGTAACCTACAGGAGAAACGGTAGTTCTGTTACAGTACGAAAGCGCAAATACAAGCTGTGCATGTTTCTTAGCCCGAAATCCCACATCCTACGTACCCGCCCCGCTGAGCCTACAGCCTCTGCTGTTCCTCCCGTCCTCGGAGCTCCGACGTCCTCGGAGTTCGAGGAGAACATGTGCTATATTATTATTTAATTATTAATAATACGACATATTAAAAAAATCCCTATCATCATCGTGTATATGTGCCCAAATATTTTCTTTTCTTTGTGGATTTTTGTAACAGGAATAATAGGATCATACCAAATTGCTTTTTTATGAATTATGTTTGTTCTCTATTTCCAAACTCAGCATCTGTTCATCCATGAGTGCAATAAAATGTTTCTTTTGACTGGATTTGATTAAACTTTTAAGCCTCTCGGTATAAAATAAATATTTTGATCGAGATGTGTAATCTGCTTATGGTATTTTGCAGTACCAATCATTTAATTAAACAGCCTAAGTTTTTGCGAATTTATAAGAATTATCCTGTAATTTGTATTTACCGATTCGTCGTTACAATATTTTAGTTTAACAAACCGGGTCTTATTGCCGTTCTCTTTCCTGCTGGACCGGAGTGGAGCAAAAAATAGCTCTGCTCCGTATTTCGACGGTGATGGACGGAGAAGATGTACGTAGACGGTGAAGTGCGGAGGAGTAGCAGTGGATGTGGAACAGTTCTCATTGATTAGCATGACAGACAAGTGCTCCACACGACGTACGTGAACGGGGCGGAAAATGTTAAATGTATTTTATGAAAGTGAACTATCCATCCATCCATCTTCTCTCGCTTATCTATTAGACCATCGTTAGAGATGAAAAATATGCGCTAGGCCTATAAACTGTATATATTGTTCATTTATAACTAAAGCGCAGACCCCTGCTAAGGCTAGCAACACATCCCCTCATTTTACATGTAGCTATTTCAAACAAGCTTTTTTTAATCAAACTTTATTTGCTCTCATGATATGAGCCATATTATCTCCTTTGGTCCAAAATATGGTCTATGTCAATGTCGAGGCACCAGGGCACTATGCTCGCAAGTGGACCACTGGAACGCAAAGACAATGGACACAAGAACAAAATAAGGCACTATCGGAATGCTTCTACTCCAGTAACCCTAACAAGCTAAGTTATATATGTAAAGAAAGTGGTAAATATGGATGCCTTGATACCCCCCTTCTAAACTAACAGCTAAACATCTAGTAGCTCAATGTTATAACACCTACAAACAGCAGCTTTCACAATTGTGTCTGGAGATTCAAGCTGCACCAATAATGCAAGAGGTGATGGGAGAACCAGTGTTGCCAACTCCTCTGTAAGAAAAGTAGCTATTGGCTGTGCTGCAAGTCGCTAGAAGTCGCTGAATGACGTCATTGCCTAATTTGCATAATATATATATATATATATATATTTTTTTTCTTTTTTTTCAACTTTTTTTTTACTTTTTCTTTTGCCCTTGTGGTCCACTAAGGAGCTTAAAAATCATAGTAAAACATCAACATTTTGAACCATACATTTTTTTTACATTACATTAATAATGTAAATGGAACAAAAAAAAGGCTACAAAGAATCAATGACCATGTGAGCAATTAATAGTAATTATTATTATTTTTTTTTCAAACTAATAAGATTTCCCTCCACACAGAGGCTGTGCCTGCCTGCTCACAGAAAGAGTGGGTCCTCGTCATGTTGGTCAAGGCTCTCTATGGCAGGTTCAGCAACTGAGGGAGCTGACTCCAGAGTGATCAACCTGTGCCGTGAATCTCTGCACATGTGCGCGGTTCATTTGTAGTCTGGAACCTGAGGATAGTCAGTTTATTTACACTCACCGGCCACTTTATTAGGTACACCTGTCCAACAGCTCGTTGACACCGAATTTGTAAGCAGCCA
>NW_015150897.1:145886-151152 GCF_000732505.1 Cyprinodon variegatus | reverse complement strand
ACAGTGGAGAGGAAAAACTCCCTTTGAACAGGAAGAAACCTCCAGCAGAACCAGGCTCAGTGTGAGCGGCCATCTGCCGAGGCTGACTGGGGTTCAAGGAGACAGAAGCAGAGATACAGAATGCTATGGCATACTTGCCAGTTCCCATAATTTACACAGGAAACTCACAATTTTTAACGCTAATCTCCCGTTTTTTCAGTGAAGTAAAAAACTAAGCTTTTGGGGGATATATCATTGCATTATATGTACCCTCTGTCCAACACCTTATACAACATTTAAAAAACATGCTATTAGTATGCAATAACTTCTTTTTCCAAGCTGTATTTGGACACACCATGACAATACACATGCTAACACAGACGTATGATGATGCTGAGCAAAACTAAACATGAGCATCAGAATGTTTAGCAAATCAGCCAGCGCGAAGAAAAATATGTGTATGTTGTTTAGCGTTGGATGGAGTATATATAAAAATGTCTTTTGGTCACAGCAGAGAGAGGATTTCTGTTACCTCCTCTTGATGATAATTGTTTTAGTTGAGTAAGATCTGAAGACATCTAGTCATACAAAAATATACTAAGGTCATTTCAGTCAGACTGTAGCCTGAGTAATGTCTTGCAGAATTGCTTCTATATTTGGGATTATTGTCTTGTGCATGATACAATATGGACCAAGCTTCGGCTTTTAAATTAATAACTACATTTAACTCTAGAACAGTTGATATTTGGTTTTGTTTTTGATACGTGTTGTTGTGTTTAATTGCTCAATTAATTTGAATTTCAATCTTCTCCGTCTAAAACAAATTGTTCTTGAGGTCTTGTTTCTTAAAATAAAACTAGGTAAACACTATTTTTGCGGCTATATCCATCTGACAGAATAGTCTTTTTCCTCGCACTGCTGTCAAACAAACCATTTCCTTTGATTTTTACAGATGTACTGTTATACAATTTCATACCCAGATCTGTATTTTGTGTTTTCATTTTATTTCCTCTTTTGTATTTACTTGGAGTGAATCTGATAAGACTTCCACACATAGAAAGCCTTACAAGTGATACAAATAATAATGATTTCTAAATAAATATCTTTACTGTAGAATGACTTTAGATTGTTTAAAAGATGGCTTTTAACACTTCTCCCAATTTCTCTTCTAACATCACAACATTCTTTATTATTTGACATGTTACTAAGAAACACAGGCAAACGGCTAAAATGTCTGCAATTTTGAATATTCATTAGGCAAAAATTACTATGCACAATTTTAAGGTGCACACACATCGCCATAGCTGGGTGACTGTTTTTTTTAAACCGGAAAATAAGCACATGGTGATACAAGGCGCTGATTGTGGTGTTGCACAGTAGGAACCTCAGAAACAGGCCATTGTTCCAAGTCCTACTTGAAGTTTTCTGATGACAAATCACTGTGAGTGTGCACATGGCAGAAGCTGTGCATGACCTATAGGTGTAGCTAGTTGACTGATCCAAATTTTACCCACCTATGTTGCTGCATTGATAAAAAACAATGACATTATCAATGTGCAACCTCAAAACCATCATGGTCCTCTCATGCTCCATCATTCATAATGTGGTTTGCACTGTTAGTTTGGATCACCCCAGACATATCAGTAGGGGATGTGGCGAAGATGAAGGTCTGGTCCAGACCACTGGCCCATAGCATGGTGTAATTAGTGGTCTGTTCAGCTAGAAGCCATCTGGCTCAGAAATCCATGAGGTCATCTTTACCACAGGCCTTAGAGCTGAAAGCCCATTTTCACTCCATCATTTTAAAAAGAAGTTTAATATTTTTGATTCCCTTTGTTTGGCTCTTTGTGTATTTGTCATGGTTCCCTTATGTGGTTTTATTAGGCATCCTTTTGTCATTTCATGAATGAAGAAATTGACATTAACTGTGTGTGACCACTAGGAGTTGACTTAATCCTAAGTGATTGTCCTTGAACCATGCTGAATGCTCTAACCAAACAGTTTTTTAATGTCATTCATCATGTCCTATTATATTCATGCTGCTGCTCATCATTTAATTAAAAATTCAAAGACCGTACTTGTTAGTAGCATTACTTGTCATGGACAACTGTGTAATGAGTGATCCGGCCCGCTAAGGCATCTGGATCAGTGGCACGGATAAAATAAATGGCATAATGAAATTTAAAAATCAAGGCTATCTAAGATATTTAACTTAATCTTAAACTATGGAGTGTGGCCAGTGGTAAGGATGACCACTGATCAAGACATCTTTTAGCGGGACGGGACACAAAATAAAAACTATAACCCCTTCTCCCTATCCAGCAGTACTTGTGGATTTCACATTCTGTTTGATTTTTAATGTTTGGGCATATCATATATTGGAGTGTTGGGGACCAAACCACTTTATTTAATACAAATAAAACTGTCAGGTTTGCCTATTGCACAAACCAAAAATAAATGTAAATTATTTAAAGCTTATATGATTTCATTTCTTATAACTGTTTTAATTTGTAAAGAATTATCTTCTTTATAGTGCCAGTGTAAGGCCAGTTGTACACCTGGGAAACCTGGCAACAGGTAGCACAGAGATGGAGGGTGTCTGAAACACTCCAAAAATGTTTCACCAGTCTGGCTTTGTGGATTTTTCTCAGGACAGCTGGCACACTGAATGAAACCCTCTTAACAAACCTTCAACACCCGCCTCAGGCCTCGCTCACCTCCTCCTGCTCCCTTTTGCTCTTTTGGCTGCATCCCTCTCCCCTTACCATTCAACTCCTCTGGCACTGAGACAATACGCAAGAAAGAGATGGGATGAAGGGAAAGGGGGAGGTTTATATGTGTGCGTGTGTTTTGGTTGGGATGGGGCAGTGTCAGGAGAAAGAAAGTAATTCAGCTGCACCTACAGAGAACGAAGAGAACCAGCAGGCTGAAAAAGGGCTATTAGTAAGGGGTTACCATAGGAAAGTGTGAAGTGAGAACCACTGAGGTGGAACAGTAGCCGATAAGGGCACACTCAATCTGATGAAAAACTCCCTGTTGAGTTATCAGTCTATAAAGGTTTGGGGAGGGGGTTGTTTGTGAGTTTGTTGAATGCTTTTGTGCACACAGTTAAAAATGGTTACAGTTTTTGTGTTTGTTTGCAGGCACAGTTCTGGGCTTACATCGCCATTTCAGCTTGAAATATGAATATTAACAGTATTGTGATTCCCATTAGAGTTCCTTATTTTTTCATGCTCTCATTCCCCAGTTGTGTCGCTTGCCAAATTCTCAGTCCTTGTAAGACTGCCGAAAATCTTTGCACGCTTCCATTAAATGACTCCTTGTGTGCATGGCCTCCTGCGCATCTGTTTATCTCATTGTATCAGTCCCAGCGATGAGGGCATGTCTTCAGTGAGTCCCAGCCGGCCCATATGTCTGCTGTGATCCGTGAATAACTCAGCCTGCCAGTCTCAGACAGGGCCGGCCCCTAGTCATCACCACACTGCCTCACATGCAGACTCTAACGCCTACCCACGGTTAATTATGCACGTTGGTATAGAAGCATCTTGCTGTGCGTGCACCCTTACACCCACACAACTTTAAACACAGACATACACAAGCACAAACTCTGCTCAGGTAGATAATCAAAGCGGGCAGGCAAAGAAATCCGACTACTGCTAAATCAGACACAAATGCAAAATGCAAACAGCTGGGTAATTGATGCAGGAGCAAAGGAAATACGTTTACATGAAAGGATCGCATATACACACAGAAGGCCCTTCAGAAACATTCCCATTTGCTCAGGGTTAGCAAACTAATGTTTTTGACACCAAACACACTGAGGGAAGCACCCTATATGCTTTAATAAAGTCTACTAATAAGGGGTAAGGTAAATAAGAGTAAGGTTAATAAGCTCTGGGCAAGACGTTGTGTCAGAACATAACAGCGAAAGTGAAGAAACATGGGTTCAGACAGATCAAAGCTGCACATCAAGATTACTGCTCCTGGAAAATAAACCACAACAAATTGGCAGAAGGGAGGAACTTTTTTTTAAATCCTGATTCTAGCCATGATAGCATCAATTAGCACTTCAAAGTGACATAAGGGTTTTCTCCAGCTATCTTTGGATGCCAGTAGGCGTCTTTCAGCCTTCCTGTCAATAACACTCAAAGTTGTTCTTGAGGGAGAAGAATAAAAGGGAAAAGAGGGAAGCATGTTTACTGATATTTCTAGTCAAATTTGAAGATGCATCACCTGCCTAATTGGCATCGTTATAAAGATCAACAAAGTCACGATTTGAGGATGTCAAGAAAGAGAAGAGGGAAAAGAGACAGGCACAGGCTGATGGAATGAACTGCTGCAGGAACAAACAGACGTGCGGGGGACTGTGTTGTTTTTCTCTTGTATATACTGAACATCATGCTCTCCCCAGAGCTGCTGGCAGGATGATATTGTAACAATGCACATGAATTTATCAAAAATTTACATGGCCTACACAGCATTGGGATTTTTTCCAAGTCGGAAAATCATCTCTATCATTAAGCAGCGGGGGTCCAACAATATAAGATGCTGCGATGATAAGACAATACAAAATATTGGGTTAATGAGAATGGGACAAGATTTGATTTGAACTACTCTATGGTGTAGAGCTGAAACAATTCATTGGATTAATTGTGATTAATCGATTATTGAAATAATCAACTAATTTATCCATCCATCCATTTTCCATCACACTTATCCTTGCAAGGGTCTTGAGGGGTGCTGCCTATCTCCAGGTGTCAATGGGTGAAGCGGGGTCACCCTGGACAGGTTGTGAGTATATTGCTGGGCAACACGCAAACAAACAAGACAACCATTAAGGCACACACTCACACATAAGTGGAATTTAGGGAAATCAATTAATCTAACAGGCAGGTTTTTGGACTGTGGGAGGAAGCCAGAGTACCCAGAGAGAACCCACCTATACACAGGGAGAACATGCAAACTCCATGCAGAAAGACCCCAGGGTCAGGAATCAAACCCGAAACTTCATGCTGCAAGGCAGCAGTGCTATCCGCTGCTACACTGTGCAGCCTCTCAAACAATTTAGTTATTGAATAATCATTAACGGGAGAATGGCAACAGTAAAATGTGCCTTTAGCTGATAGAGGGAAAAAATTAGAGCAGTAATTATATTGAAATTTAAAAAAATTTAAGTGTGTAAGGAAAGTATTTTCACTGTTTCATCGCAGCCATTTGCTAAAATCAAGAAAGTTCATTTTATTTCTCATTAATTTACGCTCAGAACCCCACCTTGGCAGAAAAAAAC
>NW_015150897.1:140577-143381 GCF_000732505.1 Cyprinodon variegatus | reverse complement strand
GCTTGCATTATCGGCAGACGCTGAATGCGTCGGGTTGGGAGAATATCAAACATGATTCTCTTCCGAATTTCATGGGCAAATCGCTCAGAAGAGTTCTTCTTTTTATTCCTCCTCTCAGATGTAAACACAGCAACATGGCAGGGATGCAATGAGTGAAATGCAGCTCCTTCTGGAAAAATGACCGACAGCAGCAGCCACGCCTGCTCAGCCACGTCCTTTTTTCCAAATACGTCATCGCCTTTTCTTTTTAGGACTTTCAGCACAAAATTCCATTACCAAGGCAACGCGGTTCACTATAGTTAGCTTAATATCCCCCTTCTATTTGTTTGGCTTCAGGATAGAGAGCTACAAAGCAGCTCCATCTCACTGCAGAGCTCAGTCCGACGTGGTTTTTAGTCGCACAGTGTGGGCAGGTAGATCGCGTGTAGGGCCGAACATAAATCATAAGGTGCTCCTCACACTGTACGACTAAACCCTGCGTTTAGTCGTACAGTGTGAGGAGCAGATGCGTGCAACGATTGAAAAAAATCGCACAGTGTACGCCGGGCTTTATATAGACAGGTGTGTAAATATGAGTGTCACAGAAAGGGTCTAAATGCGTAAGACCATTTGATATTTCAGTTTTTCTTTTTTAATAAATTTGCAAAAATTTCTAGATTTCTGTTTTTTAATGTCAAGATGGGGTGCTGAGTGTACATTGATGAGAAATAAAATTAAGTGAACTGATTTTAGCAAATGGCTGCAATGAAACAGAGTGAAAAACTTTAAAGGGGTCTGAATACTTCCCATACCCACTGTATATAAACATTCTCATTATGCTATATCCAGAACTCCTCAAGTGTAAAAGTATGAGTTTCACCTGGTTAATTTCACCTAATTAAGTAAAAAAATATTCTTTAAGGAACTTTTGGTTGTCCGATTATTAATAAAAAAAAAAGTATCATTAACAGATTAATGAATTTGCAAAATAATCGTTACAACCCTTGTATAGGATTTTCACTGCCACAAAAAATGTTTAATGGTTATACACAATACAATATTATGTCACAGCTCAGAACAGAGGAGCCAGTATTTAAGGCAAGACAGGATTATTCAAAAGGCTTTTATTTAAAAATGGCGAAGCAGAGTAGCAGTGGCTAGGGCGTCTATCGCAGGATGTGGCTCCGCCCAGAGTGTCCCAGATGCTGCAGCCCTGAAGAACAAGCAGGGGTCCAAAGACAGGTCAGGCAAACAGATCAGAACAGGAACAGGCAGGCTCAGTGGTCCAGGAATCCAAAGCCGGGTCAGGCAAACAGATCAGACAAGAACAGGATAATCTGAACCTGATTACTGGGAGTAAGCAGTTTAAATAGAAACAGGAGCAGGTGGATCAGATGAGCAGTAATGAGAAACTGGACATGGTTAGACAGGTGAATGAAATTAGTAAATAGGCCAGTTTTCAGCGCCAAGATCATGACATATAGACTATTAAATTACAAAACTAGTTTTACTCTCTATAATTATTCGATTAAGAAATATACTTGGGGACAAGTCTTTATTTTGATGTTTTGTGTTTTTTAAACAGCGGTATTTTCTTTACAGTTATTTCAGTCATACAAAATGCAATATCAATTAAATTCAGAAACACACAGCCAGGCAGACGAGCTCAGAGCCAGCTCCCATGTCAGATGATGAAGAGAGCACATCCAGCCAGTCACGGTCAGAGAAACAGGACTACAGTGGAAAACAGGCCGATCTCTAACATCTATAAACAAGGGTGTTGATGGAAGCAGCACACCTGATATTTCTCTCCAGGATGGTGTCACAGCCAAACAGGAACAGACCAGATTAAGCTACTATATGAAAAAGCAGAGAGAGCATAATGTTAGAGATTGAACTAACAGATTCTGCAGTGGGAGAAAAGAGATACAATAAAGCAGAATGATGAAATAGGGGTCCCTATGTCCTCCAGCAGTCTAAGCCTATAGCAGCATAACTAAAGAGATAGCTCAGGATAACCTGAGCCACTCTTACTATAAGCTTTATCAAAAAGGAAAGTTATAAGCCTAGCCTTAAAAGTAGACAGGGTGTCTGCCTCACGGACTAAAACTGGTAGTTGGTTCCACAGGAGAGGAGCCTGATAACTAAAANATCGATAAGCTTTTTTTCTATATCGCCCAGCCCTAGCCACCACCATGTTTCACTGTTGGGATTGTATTGGGTGATGAGCAGTGCCTGGTTTTCTCCACATACACTGCTTTGAATTAACGCCAGAAAGTTGACAATCTTGGTCTCATCAGACCAGAGAATCTTCTTTCTCATAGTCTGGGAGTCCTTTATGTGTTTTTTAGCAAACTCTATGCAGCACCTATGCATGATAAACCCCGACTGGGGGAGGGCGGCAGTAATAGCTGACTTTGTGAACTTTCTCCCATCTCCCTACTGCATCTCTGGAGCTCAGTCATAGTGTTCTTTGGGTTCATCTTTACCTCTCTCACCAAGGCTCTTCTCCCACAATTGCTCGGTTTTGATGGACGGCCAGGTCTAGGAAGAGTTTTGGTCGTCCCAAACTTCTTACATTTAAGGATTATGGAGGCCACTGTGTTCTTAGAAACATTGAGTGCTGCAAAAATTACTTAACTTTGGCCAGATTTGTGCCTTGCCATCCTTCTGTCTCTGAGCTACTTGGGCAGTCCCTTCAACCTCATGATTCTTGTTTGCTGTGACATAAACTGTGAGCCTTAAGGTCTTAAAGGAATAGTACACCCAAAACATGATTAGCCTTCATTTTCTACTCACCCCCATGCTGAACAACACTCTGGAGT
>NW_015150897.1:119368-137826 GCF_000732505.1 Cyprinodon variegatus | reverse complement strand
GCAGATTGAGAGCGAAGTGCTCTGATAGGAACATAAGGAACAATCAGATCTCTGATATCAGATGGAGCTTGGCCATTTTATGCCTCTGTTTATGTCTAGTTTGACCAACTACATAACAGATGATGAAATAGAAATAAGGACAGCATAATCAAACGAGGAAAAAAATACTTTACATAAAAGTGAGAGAATAACATAGCAGACATACGCAGTTCTTTATTTCATGCTTAAGAGGTCTAGGAGAATTTAAGTTTTATCTCATTCAGTGGTGAAGAAAAGAAGCCATAAAATTTAAAGTATTAGTGGGTCTGCTGTTTCTCAAATACATGATAAATATTACGTTGTATGTGTCTTGGCATACTTGTTCGAAAATTGAAGTTTCTGCAGATTGCATTTTAGGATTCTGCAAGAGACTTTGGAGAAACCAGTTAAACACTAAAACAACAGTGGACCTAACAAAAGTAGCCCCAGTATCAGTGGCAAGTTAAATGTTTTTAATTAACTCAAATTTATCGAAAAACCATTAACCTATGTGATATGATCTTATCTTAAATCTTTTTTTTAGGATGTGGGTGTCTGTGACAGAGTAAATGTGCACCTCTTTAATGTTGTGAGGTGTAAACAAACCCATTCAATGCAAAATAAATCCAAAGCTAGTCCCTAAAGGTACTATGTGGGGCACACAAGAGTATCCAATGATGTGAGAAGAAGGCGGGTTGAAATAAACCAAGATTATTGGGCTCAGGTTAGGGCTAGGCGATATGACCTCAAATCAATATCAAAACAAATTGGGCCGTTTTACCTCGTTAACGATAAATGCATGATAAATGCGCCGGCTCCTCTATCAGAAATAAAAGCATGTGCAGGAAATGCAACTGATATATTTATATTCAATAAATAACATTACATATTACTTTCAATTAAATATTACAGTTCTTTACCCATTTGAATTTAAACATTCAACAATGTCTCATTGAATAGGAGAAAAATTTTACCTCTCTTGCAAACATTTTTTCACCAAAGGTAATGAAGCCTTTTGCACATCTTTGAACTCAACAGTGTGGCTGTGCCGTTGGTTGATAGAGGTTGGATATGTTACTTTGGGTAGTCCTGACAGTTTTCAGACACACTTTGCATTGCGTGTTATTTTGCTCAACAACTACGGTGTAATTCTGGTGCCACCAAACTGAGCGTGCAGTGAGAACAACGTACATTGTTTAAACTCGCACACCCTCAATCAAAACCGGTCTGCAAGATGCTCAACTCTGACAACGGGCTCTCCACGTCTTCTATGCACACTCAACTTCATCTCTGCTCTCGCTTGGCTCCACAGGATTAACTGATGTAATTTTGTTTACAGCTGCATTAGACGCTTCTTCACTGGGCTTTATTTATGCTTCTGACTGGATAGGTGTGGTCACGTGATTACAAACCTGCTGCAGTGTCTTGAAGGGGAAGGAACTACCAGCCATCAGTTCACACAGGCAAACCAGCAAAATTACATTTTTTTTTTACCGTCATGATCAGTAAAAATGTTGCTGGTTATCGTAGTGAATGATGGGGACGGTGAAAACCCTGGTATATCGCCCAGCCCTAGCTCAGGTGTTCCTGTTCAGCACATGGCGATTTTCACTTCATCTGGAACACAGGTTGCTATAACAAACATGGAAGTAGGGAGCAACACAATGGTGGCAGCAACTGAGGATTTCCCCGTAGCCTTAATGAAACTCTGCTGTAAATAATTCGATTCATCTGCATATCCCCCACACTGCAGCTGTGACCTGAGTAGTAAGACCCTTATGACCCTCACAATCCTAGACAGCCTGATTGCTGCTGATTGAGATTAGATTGCAATAAAGCAGGACTGTTTGGTTTCTTCTTGTGTTTTGTCAGCTGTACAGATTGAGCTTCATTATCATGGAGAGGCTGTCGACTGTATGCAGAACCCGACGGGAGACTTGAGGGAGGAGACAAAAAGAAGGTGTAGGGGAAGTGGGGGAAAAAAGGAAGAGTAGATCAAAGCAAAGTTTTGGTAAACTTTCCTGAAGGTCGTCCGAGAATGTGGCTGGAACTGCCCCTGGGGGGTTGGACCAATCAAAAGACAGCTTTGTCAACCAATCAAACAGCAACCCCTGTATCATCTTCAATGGGTAAAAGGCGCCTGTGGAATAAAAGCGAGGAAATGCAAGTCAGAGCGCATTGCACTCCCTCAGAAGGTGGGTTCAGAGGGATCCTAACCTTTGTGTGTACACTTAATCAAAAACTGGAGGGATTTGACCTCAACCACTTTTACCTGGTATTCCCGACATGCACTCAAAGACCAGCATGTTTCAAAAAAAGACACTATGTGTGTATCTTTGTTTTGTTTTTTTTTGTCCAAAAGCTTACATAGGCTAATTTAACGCTCCTTTTAATAAGCACACACACACGCTCACAGAGCTTGGTGCTATGGGGCTGTTTACATAAGGCCTTGCCCTGGGAAAGCACTGTCATCCTGCCAATGCTGCCAACAGCGAAAGAGCGAGAGAAAGAGATGGAGTTTGTGAAGGGGGGGAGGGAGATGGCGGGTGATGGAAGATAAGGGTTTGCCAGTCTGATTCTTCTATGGCCTCAGGGACCAGCGGTCACTCAGAATGAGGGATGAGGATGAGCAAAAGGGGGAGGGATGCAGAAAAGGGAATCTTACACGAAAACCATGAGGGTAGTTAAAGAAAATCTACGCAAGAGGAGGAAGGATTTGGTCAGATGAGAAGATGCTCAGAATCAGGGGGAAGGGAGAGGTAGAGAAGATTCAAAAGGAGTAAATCAGGTCAAAACTAGAAAGGCAAAAGAATGGAGTGACAGAACAAAGGAGGTTATGGAAATATTGGAAAGAGTGGAGGATGGAGGGAAAAGACAATACAGATAAAGATGGAGAGAAAGAAGAAAAGGCTGGGGAGGAGGAATCCCAGAGTCCCCTCAGTTTGGTGCAGCTCTTCTTTCAGACTTTTAATCTCTATGAACAAATGCATCATGTTCGCACACTGCAGAGGTTTGTGACTGCACATCAAGCTTGAAATAAAGTTTATTTAGCCCAAAGAAGAAGGGCAGTGGACTTGTTAGGGAGTGATGGAAGATGTACCCAAGGTCAAAACCACTTAAGTGTGTCCCTCTTTCTTCTTATGTAACATCTCTCTTTCTCTCCCTCTCTCTTTATATCTGAGCTGCATACTAAGACAAACACGCTCTAAGAAAACACACACATACACACACGGAAGCATACTAAAGCAGGCAGGAGTGTATTGATTTAGCACGGTGTGCAGATTCCCACCAATGCTCCTATGCACAGATTAAAGGGAGAAGAGAGGAACACACACACTCTAATTCTTCCTCAATCTCACAAACACACACACCTGCAAATAAATGCATCCAGCCAGCGTCTTACCACCAAGCTTTTCCTTTTTGGTCTTTTGTAGACTGAGGCGCAGTGTCCTCGTTATGTACAGTCCCGTCTAAGTATTGTCTCTCCTTGGATTTTTTTTTTTTTTTTACATTTTTCACCATACAACCTCTGACTTCAATGTCTTTTGCAGATGTGAAGAGCAGAACTAAGCAATGCCTGGATGGTTTTAAAAATGATGCATGCTATTTGTTCTTTATAAATTGAAACCTGAAAAGCGTGAATATAAAATTGTATTAATCCCGGTATTACATTTTATTAATCCTGCTTTACTGTGATACACAAACAAAAAAAAAGCGGTCACATAAAAATGCAACAATATGTCACTTAACTTCAATTACATCTGTCTACAAAAGAATTTTCACTAAATTTAATTGAATAAGCTGTAATGACTCAGAACAGAGGGACCCATTATTCAGACTAGACAGTGGGATATCTTCAAAAGCGTTTATTTAAAAAAACAGAATGTTAGGCGGGTAACTCTGGTTTAGAGTACAATCCGTGCCCAGAGAGCGAGGTAGATATCAGCCGGTCAGCTGACAAGACACAGTTCCAGACACTGAAGCCTTGAAGGAGGCAGAACTGCCAGGAGATCAGATCCGAACAGATGAAGGAAGGCAGGATAATCCAGAGGGTGAAGTCAAAAGGGAGATCCAGGTTTAGTCCACAACAGAATCCAACCGAATCCGGAGGCAGGTAAAGCAAACAGATCAGAACAGGGGCAGGCAGGTTCAGAGGTCCAAAGCCAGAATGGCTCAGGATCAGGTGAAAAAAAAAAAAAAAGGATCAGGTGATCAGAACTCAATAATTAACAGTAGAAAAACTCACCAAGGGTGAAACTGGCACTGACGACTGGGAGCAAGTAGTTTAAAAAGATGCTGGCACAGGTGGATATGATGAGCATTGATGAGAAAACCAGGTAGAATTGGACAGGTGAATGAAATGAGCAATCAAGCCAGTCATCAGTGCTAAGATCATGACATAAAAAGTGTAATGAAGATCTCGCAAGACATAAAGTGAGCTTAGAAATACAGTTTTGGAGATTCTTAAAGCAGAGCCTTGTTAAATCTATAATATAGCTCAACTTTAAACCTAACAAATTAATCATTGAATCATCCAAGAATGTATGAGCCACCAAGTATAAGTAGTTTACTTTGTGAATCCTGCACTTCTGTGGCAGCCAAACAAAATGTTTTCTGGCCTCAACCACAGTATATGTAGTCAAGTTTTTTTCCATGGGTTATAATTTGGTTATCTTCGCTCACGCTTCATTCTACTCAACCCAATTTGTAAGAGTGTCAATTACTGTTTTTTCCATACCCGAGTAACTTTTCGCTACGTTCACACTGCAGGCTTTGATGCTTAATTCCGATTTTTTGGTGAAATCCGATTTTTTTGCGTTTCCCTTCACATTTTCGAATATATGCGACTTGTATGTAATCTCCTGTGTAAACTGCATTCATACAGCTTAAGTGACCCGCATGCGCAGTAGAGGACGCAATGACGTCACAAGCCAGTGTGCTTCGTGTTTACGGAAGTAAACATGGATGCAGTGCTGGAGCGCATCTAGCGATCTTTCCAAACCTTAAAACCTCAATCTTTTCAAGACGGTTGAAAAAAATACTGCTCTCCGCATCATCGTCCGCCATGGTGTTTGTTTTTCTTGCCGCTTCTGTGTAGCAAGAAGCAAAACAGTGACCCATGTCGGTTACTAATGGCGTTCAGGTCGGATGAATGCGCCCTGGCTGTTCAGAAATAGGTCGCATTTGAAAAGATCAGGTTCGTATCGGATTTAGGACCGCATAGCCAAGTGGCCAGGGTGGGATTGCAAAAAATCAGATCTGTGTTGTTGAGACAGCCATGAAAAGATCAGTTCCAGGTTGCATGTGGGCAAAAAAATAGGATTTGGATCACTTCAGGCTGCGGTGTGAATGTAGCCTTTGTGGTGCAGGCCCTGAAGCAGGTATTAAAGTAGGAGCAACTTGATTTGAATAGACTGCTGTTCACTAATTAGCCACGGAATGAGGAATGTGTTTTTACTTTTAAGTGAAGGGAAAAGTTCAGCTGAAGAGCAACTACATTAATAAGGATTGCAATGACCGGAGTGAGTCAAACCAAAATATAATTTGAAAAAGGAAACAGAAAAACAGGTTTTTCTAATAACGTGGAGGCAGGCGGGCTGTATGTAATAAGCTAAAGAGGCTCTGTGGAGGACCTCATCAAGGCCAACCTGCCCCGATTCTTCACTCTTCCTCCTCCCTCCTCCTGCACATGGGGGCCGTGACCTAAGGATCTGATAAAAAGGAATCTGTCTCATCCCTGTAATCTAGTACAATCACTGGGTCAAGTGCCCTGAATGGTTCATAGATGTATTCACGGCCTCTAACTGAACCCCCATGTGTGGGAGGTGGGCACAAGCAGAGTGCAGATGCCCACGAGCACACCTATTCCAGTGGATCAAGGAACCCGGTAAATCTGCACAGTGTGGAACGAGTCATTCATTAAAAGTCCTTGTCCTTGTTTTTACCATGGCTGAAGTGAAACCCTTTATTTCTAGGAGCAGACCAGACAGTGCCGTTTCTCCTCTCCGCTTCTCCCACACCCCTAACGTCAACATTTTATGAGATCAGAGAGCAGCAGATTTTTTTGTCGTTGTTTGTATTTTTTTTTTTTTTTTTTTACAACATTATAAATCTAAATTGAACTCTGACTTTTACAGCACATCTAAACCATGCTGAAATGTATTTGCTAAGTTGAGGCTTGCTTCTGAGCACAAGAAAATGAACTGCCCTTGAGCAAAGCAACTGAATCTGCTATCGGTGCACTGATGTGTCCATAAGTGTGGCTGATTGAATGCAATTCCATCATGTAAGAGCTTTAGGTAAAAACATAGTGATATCAAAATTATTGCTTAGACTCTTAATGATACTTTAAGTGTTATTTTGTGTTACTGAATAACTAAACGTTTGCAAGGCCTAAACTCTGGAGTTATTCTTGATTTTTTATGTTGTGTATTTTTTGTGAGAAATAAGCTAATAAACCCTCTTGGTTTCACAGGTTAGATCTCTGTCATCAGAACCTTCTTACATTAAATAGTAGTCTTCAGTCAGCTGTTAAAATCTTTAACATGGCTTTGCCTTAGTCTGGGGGTCTCAGACCAAAAAATGTCAGACCCCGTTATTTAGATTCAATTCTTTAAAATTGCCCAGTCAGAATCTAATGCCAAATGAAAATGTCTGGCAATAACATACAGGTGTGAATACTAGTTTTTGGCTGATTGTAAATATATCAGTCATAGCTGCTGGTTCTACAAAGGATTGTCTGAGCTGACCAAGTGCAAATATGCAAGCCTGTCAGGACCAAATTAAAGTCTGTATAGACAGTCTTAATGAAGCTCTATCGGTGGCATTTGCTGCTCTTTGAAACAAGGGAGGTTCAATGGTGTTATTTAAATCCAAACATCACAATTTGCACTAACAAATGTTAAAACACACAAAACACATTACTATAACAGATGAAAATAGCTGTTTAGAACTGAAAATAATAAACTCCAGAAACCATGGCAAGAGTTCAGCACAAGATGACCGTTCTGACTGAATGGTGGCCTCTTCCTCTTCCCTCTGAGTCTGAGGAAATCCTCCCCTCTGTCTGGACGCTGTCAGTCAAAAGTCTTTTGGCGTGTTCAGCCAATCAGTATCGGGTATCAGAGTCAATAGACTCCATTAGATGCTTGGTCTCACTGGATGTGATGGATTTTTGTGTTTTATCTGATCAGGGTTCTTCTTTTTTGCCAGTTGCTTCGATGCATGGAGGCTCAAGCCTCAATATGAATTTCAGGGCTCGATGTTAACCATTTCCCGATCGCCCGGGGAAAGTAGTTTTTATTGTCGGGAGAGTACAAATTTCTTTGCGTTTGCCCGCAGGGCAAGTGCAATGATCACAAAAAAACCAAATTTTTTTTTCCTTCAAATTTCTTTTAAATCACCGACATTCTATGAAAACGACCCAGAAGGGTTGCCGGCGCCATTTTTGTTGTTTTGTACACATTCTCGAGTGATTTGAAAAAGACGCGTGATTTGAAAAAGCCGGGTGATTTTCCGCGAGATTGGGTGATTTTTGTCCACCTAGCGGTTATTTTGATGTAGTTAACAAAACGACAAACAAGCTAGAAAGCGCTATCATATGGCAGTCTTCTGTACAGTGATGCAGGTCATACATTACAAAATATTAGACATTGGAGAGGTGTATTTAAATGTTTTAGAGCTAAACATGTTAAATTGGTGACCTGTTATGTTATTTTTATTGTCTTGTTGCTGCATTTATTTTGTCAGGGAAAACTAATCCTGAGTCAGTTAAAAGTCAGGGAATTCTGAAATGATGTCAGACTGTGGAAACCCTGAATAAAATAACTATGTATAATGATTCTCTAGAAAATTCACATTATATTAATAGTATTATCTTGTATAAACATACCGTGACTCTAAAATAAAAGTGATTCATTTGTGACATTCACTTCTGTCTTGTGATTTATCTTAAGTTTTTAACCTGTCAAGTTTTTTTTAGATTTTTAACATTACAATTTATATTTTTCCAAGCACACAACAGTTTAAAGCAAAGTTTAGTTTGAAAAGAATGTGCAGGAAGGATTGAAAAGCATGTTAACACGGTAATGAAGGCTTGAGTTCATTATCTGACGCATGCAGATACACACCAGGAACCTGGAAACTTAAAAAATACTGAATTACAAAAAACATTTAAAAAACAAACATGTTTCATTGATATATATACAAAAATGAATATTAGGAATTATATTTATCAAACATTATACTGGGCAAGTAAAAATAGTTTTTTGGGCAAATGAAATGTGAAAGTCACTTGCCCAAAGGGCAAGTGGTAAAAATCCTTAACGTCAACCCCTGAATTTCTTATAGAGATTGATAGGCAGCATCCTGCTGCTTCAGAGTAGAGGGAAGACTGCAGAAATCAATAGATATAAGGGGTGTGATTATTTTTGGAGTGCATTATTTATTTGTTTTAAAATGCCTGTAGATTTCTACCATTAGTGAGAGTAAATTTGTTTGGAAGTTTGGAAGTGTAACTTTTCAGTTCCGATTCATCAGTTGTGTTCAGGATGGTTTATTTGTGTGTATCTGTGTGTCCATATGTGTGTGAATGATAATCCACCTCCTGCACCCACAGCTTTTTGGAGCTCTCAGTGTGCCAGCTGGTATTCCCCGCTGAGGGACTGCACACACACAAATACACCCCTATGTCACACCCTCGGTTTTGGCAGCAGTGCTCGCCTGGGTTCTCCTACAGGACCAGCTCAGAGATGTTGTGTCTCTTAGTGTATGATCTCTGCATTTGCTCTCCCAAGTTAGCCTATTAGTAGCCTGCTGGACCTCTTGAAATTATTTGTAACCTCAAGAGAATGTATTACTGGCTACCACCTACGGGACCCAGTTTTCTCTGCTCCATTTAAAGCATTTAGACTTAGTTTTCTAAGCTTGGCAGCTTTTCTTTCATACAGCATTCCACATGCAGACTTCCAGTCTAGCTCTTGCTGTGTTTTCAAAATCATTGAAAAATGCTTTCAGGGAATCTTTTGCAATTCAGTCAATTCTGAGATATTCCCGCATTTGACCTTGAAAAGGTCATTCTAAAACAATGTATTGAGTATTTGTTGTCTTTGCTACCATTGTATAATGTGTTCAAAAAATTATTATTGGGAGTATAATTTGGCTCAGAGGTGGATTGAAGTGAAGAAAAGCATAACACGATCGCATCAATGATAAAACGGCAAACATTTTGGGCTTTGCTGGCGGATTATCCAGCTCAAGCAATTTTCAAGTTGGCAGAAGTTGCTTTTCACGCTGCATAAGCATGAATGACAACAAACAGCTTTTTCTGTGGCTAAAAGAAAAAAGACTTGGATGTATCAACAACTGCTGCCTCATTGCAAACAGAGGTGAAACTATTTAACAAAAGTAGACCAGGCTGAATGTCCTGCTTATTTCGATATTATTAGTTAGACAACACAAAGTAGTTAAAACGTATGAGGGGGAGATCTATTAACAGGACAACAATTGGTTGCGTTCTCCTCATTTTATGATTATATCACAAGATGAATACCATTGTTTAAAAAAAGCTTAAAAGAGTCATTTGCAAAAACCATCTAGGAAACAAATCTAGCAGATGGAGATAGGTGCATTAGAAAGACAGGGCTAATTTTAACTTTAATTAACTTAAATTTTGGTGGGAGTATCCTGGATTTTAGCTGTAAACATCTTTGAAAAGTATTTAATTAGTAAGCATTGATCAGAACATTTAGTTTTTATTACAACATGATTTAAAATCAATGTTGAGGGACCTTGTTTTTTGTTTGTTTTATTGCTGACAAAATTTCTTGAAAATTAAGAAGGCTTCTCACACTCAGTTCCAAGGGTCTGCTATAGTTTTGCAAAATACAATTAAACCTAAATTTTAGGGAGGAGTTTCATTAATACAAAAAAAGAAAACATATAAATATGTTTGAACAAACGGATCAGTTTCCTTATGTGTGTCATCAGAGCCGGTTGCACACACTGCTTGTTTTTAGGAATGGTAAAGATCAAAACATAGACTATGACATGTTTTTTTAAATTACAAGTTATGCGTGAGTTTAACTGATACCACAGTAAATCAAACTAGTAGCTTTAAGATTAGTGAGAACAATGTGCGACTATTTGAGCTGTAGACTATTGGGAACTCATAACTGAAAGACAGAAAGATAAAGGCATACATTATTATCATGAATAACCTTTTTTAATCTCTATTTACTTCTTTTGTTTAGTTTATAAATTGCTGCTCCTACACTTATTAAAGAAAAACAACACTAAATTAGATTATTCACTGGATTCTTCAGACCAAAGCAGAGAACAACCTTTTATCGCATAAAACACAACAATGCAGGAAACAGCATTTTAAATTAGTTTGTGTACTCTTTATTGTTCTGTCTGCTTTGTGTCTGTCGTATGCACGTTTATTGGTGCATAAGAATTAACTCTTTGAATGCTTTTCTGTCTGTTTCATAAATTTGTATTTATAGTAAAATATTCTCTTGAATTTATGCTATACGCTCTGCACAAACAGTAGGTGATGAAGCCCCTCTGAGAACAATTTAGGGCTGGTGCAATTCTCCTGATCTTCTTATTAAGGGGGGCTTTTCATCAAAGTTCTCTCTTTTTTTATTGCACTCAATTATTATTTTTTTTTTTGCATGATTTTTAGAAGCTTTTGGAAGCATACTTCTTGTTTTCCAGGCCACTGGAAGAGGCTTCTGGCAAATAGAAGGCAATGTTCAGCTTGATGAAACAAACATGTACAACTGCTTTTTTCCTCTTCTTTTAATTTGATCGCCAGTTTGGCGCATCGCTCTATGCAGCTGAGATGAGATCGGAGATTTTAAATGCTTTTTATTTAGACGATAACCTGAAATAATCTCAGATTTCTGAAGTCATTATTTCTTAAGAGCTAAAAGCTGAGAGGTACTTTTCTGCATATTTATGCAGAAATAACAATAATTCAATAACATAACATTAACTAATGAGAAAAGTGAAGACTGAAAACTGTAAGAAAGTGAAGTCTAAATTTTACCTTTTGGTGTGTGTAGCTCATATTTTCACTTGTAAAAGAGTTGAGCAAAGGTCTAATTTAGGAATATAGTGTTTATCTGAAGTTACATAATTTATAGCCTTCACTATATATACCCTCTACATTTATTGTCATGGGTAAAGAGTGGAAAAATGCCTTAAAATAAATTCACATTTTACTGCAGTATTATTATTTCTAAATAGTAATATATTATTATTATGTAATATCAAACCTTAGACTTTACCTTACATTTTTTTTCTCTTACAAAATCTCATTTAAAATTATTAACAGTGTAAAAAAATTTGATGTTTCAATAAATAATATTTTGTTGATGAAATCTTTACAAATTTCTTTGGATTATCTCTGCAAAAGAAAGTAATTTATTTGCACTTCAAATGAATTAAATTTGTTGTTTTAATTATACACCCTGTGCCCTAATAGGTAGAGCTTCTTTTTTAAATAACTTCAAAGAGACAGGGATGTCATAATTCTGTTATATCATGGTGAGTTAAATGCAGTCCTGATGCAGCAAACATCCTCAAACCACGACACTTTGCCTCGATACTCTACAGTGGATTTGAGTTTATGTTCCTGTTTGTATAATGGCAAATATTTTCTCTGTATATCTAAATTATTTAATTTTATATGAAGTTTTAGCATCTTGCTGTCTACTTTTAAAATAAACTTGTTGAAAGGCTTTAAGGTCTAATTTCTTGAAAACAGGACTTAAAAAGCACGATTAGGTTCTCAGTTGTTTCTAAAATCATCCTTAAGAAGCGCAGAGGGTGGTGTGATCTGTTGTAATTTGAGCTGCTGGTGCTTTGGGATGTTGAGCAGCTTGCGTTGCTTTCGGCATCAGCAGAAATCTCTAACATGAATCAGACAAGACAGTATGTGTTGTTCTAAATGTTCTAAAACAGAGATCAACAAATGATTTCTAAGGATTACAAAACTTGTATCCCCTTCTTTTAGGCCATGAGAGCCACTGTATGATTCCGTTCAACAATAATAAACTACAATGTAGAACATAAAAACACATTTTTAATGCTGTTATCACTTGATATTTTACAACATGATAAATAAGTGTAAATAGCTCTCACAATTAAATATAACATACAAAAGCTTTAAAGGAAATACTTCAGGACATCTGCACATTCCTTGCTAACAAAATCAACTCATTTACAATCACAGTGAGATCTCCTACCTTATTAATAAGTGATACTAAATCCTTCACAGGAATCTGCGATGACTCTCAGTCACTGATGTCATTTGGAGCACATACCTGATCACAAAATGTCAAAAACCAAGTATTAGAAATTAGAGCCATACTACCTGCTTTTGACTTTAATTTATTCTTTTATATTAGTCACGCTCGATGTTGAGTGTTGATCATAACCTGCCATGGTCCTCTGGTTGCAGCATGTGATCATCTGCTTGAATTCCACAGCTGAACAGAACCACAGGCTATGGTTTCTCATGCCATTTAATTCTATATTTCAAAATGGTTTCAGTTTTTGTTTAGTTTCAGGATACTAAGTTCCTCTTTTAGCATTTCTCAAAACCTGTCATGATTTTATTCAAAGATCTGACCCACATGCAAAAAAAAAACAATCAGAGAGTCCAGGGGAAAGTTTAACAGGTTTATTGAGAAGTTCCTGTGGTTAGTTCAGGCTCAGTGGGAAATTTGAGCTTCGATTTGCAAAAGGGAGTAAAGGCAACAGGACTCAAGTTTCCAGAAATGGTGTCTTTCTTTGAATCCAGTTGTTGCGGGTTGTTCCAGAAATAGGTTTGCTTGTTGAAGGGCGGACAGGGTTTACCCAGGTTAAGTTGTTTCCTTGAGGAACGGAGGAGCTAACTGCCACTTAGATTTCCTTCGGAACTTGAACAGATCTTGTGGAGATGAATCCCCTGCTCAGTGTGAAGCTCAAACAATCCTTTGGGAAAAAATAGATCCAAACCTCCAGTTTGAATCTCCAGCTCAGTTTGAAGCTCAGACGATCCTTCCAGGGGGAGAAGGTCCAAAACATCCAGTTTGCAGGATGACTTGCTGTCGAGAGGCAAATACAAAAACAACAGGATTAAGACTCAGGTTGACAAAAACTCAGTTTGACTCAGCAAAACTCAGCTTGGCTAGAGTACCCAAAACTGGCAAACACTCTGGCGTCGAGGTAGTGGCAGTCAGCAGCTTAAGAGTCCTCCGGTAACGAGGCAACCATCCGCAGGTGTGTGAGAGGGTCAACGAAACCAGGCGCCACCTGGTGGTGGAGGGAAAACAAACAAAAACACAACCCACAAAGACTGGATTCCTAACAAATCCAGGTTCTAATTTAGCAATGAAGCAGATAGTTTTCTTAATTTATTTACTTTACTCTGCAAGTTTATGCGTTAAAGAGACACTTTTTGTACAAACATATCCAAACAGCAGTCTTTTTTTCTGGTGAGAACAAATTGTAAGTTGTGAAGTTATGGTAATTATTTCTTTTTACTTTTTCAATAATTTTCTTTTTTTATTCCAGCTTTTGTGAGTCTCAGGAACAGGTTAAAACCTTTCATCTGAGCTACCATTAGAAAAAGGCCTTTTTTTTTCTTTACCTCAGCTTTCTTTTCTGTTCCTTCTCTTTTCTTTGGGCCGTATTAAAGGGCTGAGCTGTGTAATAGAAATCCTAATGGTATCAGAAAGGCTCACAGGATCATGCTAAAATCAATGTAACATGACAGGAGGCTTTTTGGCCAGGTATTTATAGACTCCCCCATTATGGCCTCTCGCTTTCTCTCACATGGAAGATTCATTATGAGGAGAAAATCAAGTTACTCGGAGTGCAAGTGTGTGTTTCGGCTATGTGTTTGTTCAAAGGGAGCAAAGAACAAAAGTGGAAAATATAGTCAATGTCTTGCTCTTTAATACTCCTACCTATCCGTATTTGGCTTCTTCTCAGGTGTGTTTTCTGTGGTCATCCATTATCACCATTCCCCTCACTGTATTCTCCCTACTTAAAGAAGCTTGTTTTTTTTTTCCTTTACCAGCACTAAGAAGGTCCTTCACATACAACCTCTGCTGTGGAAGAAGAAAATTCTCCTTCCATTGCCTCACAGAGGTGCTGCTTTCAAGTGTCACTTAGGGAGAACATTTTAGAAAGTGGGCTGCTGGGAGAACAAGTATGGAGGAATCTAATCAGCTAAACTCTATTTATAAACTTCAGGTTTCTGATTGGCTGCAGAATTGCTTCCCTTGCCTTCATTGGTTAAAAACCCATAAAAGATTCTTACAGAGATTGCCTGTGCTTTATTCTCCAAGTACAGACTCAAACATTCACTTTTCTCTAAACCAGTTTAGGCATGCATGTGTTCTAATTAACATGATGCCAGCCCCCTCAGCTGTGACTTACAGTACAAACAAACAATAAACTAATCCAACTCTTTTTTTCACTCACACACACATCCACACAAACTGAGATCTGCTACAAGTTTGCCGAGAGGTATCCCCCTTTCCTACTTCCTCAACACTTCTTTGTATCTTTTTTCTTCCCCTTCCTCGCTTCCACTTCACACATCCATGCTCCTCCCGATCCCCTTTTTTTTTAAAAGGAAAATACTTTTAAGACTTGCAGACTTTTTTGGGGGAGGCTTT
Organism: Cyprinodon variegatus; assembly: GCF_000732505.1. NCBI lineage: Eukaryota > Metazoa > Chordata > Actinopteri > Cyprinodontiformes > Cyprinodontidae > Cyprinodon > Cyprinodon variegatus. Next base: position 123,130 of record NW_015150897.1, on the reverse strand, counting down.
GGGGTGTTATAATGTGTGTAACCCTCAGTGCATGCAGGACTGTAAATGTATCCATGTGTAAGTGAAGATGATGTCGCGTTTTGTGTATTCTTGTGTGTATGTGTGAACACATCAAGATGGGGTAAAGGCTTTAGGGTTTAGAAGGATGCGGGCGAGGAAGCAGAGAAAAAAGAGGGAGAAGCGGTGTGTTTATGTGTGTGTGGTGTGGGTGACTTTAAGAGGCTGGAATGGTGGAGAAACAGCAGCGCTTGCACTGCTTAATTAATCAACATCAAAAGGCGGCATTAAAAATGAATGCAACCTGAAGCAACAGTTTGGCTAAAGTGAATTATTCAGGCATGGAACATACAGCACTGCCCAACATTCTATTAGGAACTAAAATCTTGATCTTTTTTTTTCTGTGCCCCTGTTTAGTCTCTGTTTGCAGCTTCAAAGTTTGCTGCTTAGGATCAATGCACGCATTGCCAGGGGAATATTAGGCAAGCAACGCTCAGTCTACGTTTCAGACTCTCCTGTTTAAGCACAATGCTATTAGTCTCACTGCTGACCACTGTTACGGGCCCTTAGTTCCAAATTAGGGTTCTATTCCTTTTTCAATTAATTGCATTCGAGGAAGTGATTTCCAGTTAAATGAAAAAGTCGCTGAAGTCGCTGAGATCTTTAGCCTAAGTGAAAATCCATTTGCTTTTCCCTTATTTAACTGTAAATTAAAAATCTGTTTCAATCACTGGGAATTGAAAACACAATAATCAACATTTTAATCATGCATTTAGTAGTCTGAGCTGTCCGTTGTGGGTCATCTATCCTCCCTATTTGTTCTTAAGTTGCTCTTTTATCTATGATCAAACACTGCACTTTATATTTTGCACAATTCAGAATTAATACAGCAATTAGCATATTATTTTGCCCATAAGGAAGGTAAAGAGTTTTAAATTCTAACACCTTTTTTCAAGGATAAAGCTTTTTTTGGTTTGAATTTCATGAGATACACCAAAAAATACTCAATATAATTTTAAAAGAAAGTCTTTGACATGGTCTCAATCTTTTTTTGTTTTTTTTTTGATAGAAATCTAAAAAGATGTGCATTTGACTCGCTCCATATTCTGTACCATCCATCCATTGATTCATTTTTGGCCGTTTTTCTGTCAGGGTCAAGGGGTCCTGATCTCATTTTCCAGCAGTTTATGAGCAGAGGCGTGGAGACTAGATAGTGTACTCATTGTACTCTGATACCCCTAAAGATAATCCAGTGCAAACAAGTGTCTCCTCTCCAGAGGTTAACTAAGAATAACCCTGTGTGTAATTTAATGTGCGTATAAGTATAGGTAGTCCAAGAAGGTATTAGATATTTGTAAAATAGCATTATGCTGGTGAAGATTCTCAGTCATCCAGGTCATAGTCATTCCAAAAAATAAAATAAAAAATCCACTAGAATTTGTTTCCAAGTTTGAAGACATTTCGCTTCCCATCAATTCAAATGTCAGGAGTAGTGTTGAGTTTGAGGTTTTATACAGTAGCCCATCAAAACCTTGCTTTTGTTTGCAAAACAAAAGCAAACAAAAGGGGTTGGGGTTAAGATGATACTGGGAAGGGTTCAACTCAATCGCTGCGTTGTAGGTTTTTGTAGGCTGAAATCTAAGTCCACCACTTCTGTTTAATGATGGTTCTTATTTCTTTACATAGAGGGCTTCCTTCACTCCCCTCTCAAAGCACCTATTTTCTGTCATGTTGGGGTCTAATCTTCTAACCCACATGCAGAAACACTCAAGAGACAGGAAAAATAGTTAAAAGGTTTATTGACAATGTTTACAGATAAATGTGAACAGCGTCTTGGTTCGTCAGGCTGGTCACGGGAGGGAAGCAACTAGAGGAGGACAGATTGGTTAGAGTGGATCCAGGAAACTTGCTGTTTAAGGGCGGTCTGGGTAAACACCTGCTCAGGGGGTATTCTGACCGGCAGGGGGGGAACCTTGAGGGTCCAGAGGCTGATCGGCAGGCTGAGGGCAGAGGCGGAGACGGAGGCTGAGGCGGAGGGCAGACAGGCAGGTTCCAGGCAGCGAGAGTTTTCTCCAGGAATTGACTGATCACCAGATATGTCAGGATCTGAGAGGCAGAAGAACACAGAGTCAGAGAGGTTCTCAAAAAATCAGGAAAACAGATCAGATTTAGCTGGCTCAGGTTTGCTGGTACCATTACTGGCAAACACTCTGGCAGGGAAGTGTCAGCCTCCTCCTCCTTAAGAAGGCCTCCAGATGAGCAGATGGGAATCAGGTGTGCAGAAGTCAGCTCACGCCCTCAGGAGGAAGATCTCAGGCTCCCTCTGGTGGAGAAAGGTTGACAAGCCTCCAGATCTGAACATTTTCTTTTTCAAAAATGTGAACATTCTGGTCCTCAAAACAATGTCCAGTGTCCATGAAGTGTAGATGTACTGCAGAGTCTTGTCCAGAGGAGGTCACTTTTCTGTGTTGGGTCCCGAGTCTGTGGAGAGGTTGTTTGGTTTCTCCAATATAAAGAGAGACTAGTGCATCCTAAGGACAAACTCCCCAGACCAAATATGAGTGGAGTGGTTTATGCAGTTCAGTGCTGTGAGGAATGCTCTGATCTTTATATTGGAGAAATAGATAGATAGAAGAATACATGGATTTTGTTTGAAATGGTTAATTAGATAAAGATTTTTTTTTCATATATCAGGAATACGTATTCAGTAAAACTAGTACTTATCAAAACTGCTTGCCATATTGTTGTTACCATGAAAATTCTACAGGGTTATTTCTTGACTGGCACTAGATCAATGTAGCTATTTAGGTGAAATCTTCTGGCAGCAGGTGAGGATGAAGAATAAAAACATTGTTCTGATATATAGAACCAGTGGATCATCTCATTGGTCCCTCCTCAGGTTGATTCAGTCTTCTTTTTACACAGTAAAGTGGATGTTTGCATACAAATGGTCATTATATGCAGCTATCAGTCCCATAGAAGGCCTTCAGATTGTGCCAGTAGGCTCATTAAGTTGTTGTCCAGTGAATCCTAATCCTAACGCTTAAGTATTCCCCCCCCCCCCGAAATTAATTCATCTTTTTGTGTAATCTGAAAATAATTTCAGTAGTTCTTCATGTACTGTAAATATAACTAAATAAAAATAAAATTTTCCACAACTCGCTCATATTAAACAAACCAAAAACAAGTAATCTCATGCCCTGTCAACTGAGTTGTAGAATCCTCTGCCTATAAATATTTAATTCTCTGTGAAAAAGTGCTGATCACTCTGTAATAAAATCCTCATCAAAGACATACAATGTTTGTTTTCAAAACCTAATGTGTTTAATGGACACATTAGGTTTTGAAAGATATATATATATATATATATTTTTTTTATGCAAAAACTACAACAAAAATCTGACTATATCAGGAAATAAAACAACTTGATTGCTTTACAGCGGAGATGGAGGACAGTCAGACTTTACTGAAGTAAATCTGCTCTCGACCAGGTTAGCTCTGGAGAGAATGTTACTCACTGACTGAAACAGAGGTTGAATAAACTCTTTGTGAAATGGAAAAATCTGAATTTTTCAGGTTTAGACAACTTAGGGCCGGATCAAAGGTTTGCGTGTATAAAAACGTGAGCTATTTCACTGCGCATGCTAAAAAATTTACAAACTGATCTATCAACAGTGTGCTAAAATGATTTGGTCTTTAAAACGTGCTAAATAGCGCCTCTTATCCATTTAGTACTTTTTCTGCAATGAATATGCAATATGGGGC
>NW_015150897.1:111454-117653 GCF_000732505.1 Cyprinodon variegatus | reverse complement strand
ACCAGATATAAAGTATAGCCTATTGACCTTTAATGAGAAGTCAACCAAGATAGCCTTAGTCAGATAAGCAGGCAATCATTTATTTTGTCATTGTTAAGTTAAGTTCATTGTAACTCTGGAGAAGTAGCAGAGACCCACAGCTGAGAGAATCTATTGAAAGCTTCATGACTAGTTGTGCACTCCACAGATCTGGACTTTATAGAAGAGTGGGAGAAGAAAATGTATGCTAACATCACCGTATCTGTTCGGTAAACACAAATTCCCAACTCCAAGTGTTCATGCAGTGAAACCACAGAGAAACTGCAAATTGATCTAGAAGGCGACCTCCTACAGAGTTCCGCTCTCAGGAGTAAAGTGGGACACCTGGTATGTAGGCTGCAGAAGGGAGGTAGATGATGGGAAGATCTGCAGGTGGCAGTCAAACAAGCAGGAATTGGTTTGCATCTCTTTCATTTAAGCCAAATACTTATACTCAGCAAATAGAACTTGGAAAAACACTCAAGGACATGCTACACAAGAAAGATTTAATTAGCTTCAATGTCAGGTATAAGTGTTGTGTTATTTTCTTACAGTGTTTATGTATCTTTTTTGACAGAATATACTTTTTAAACTGTAAGGCTGTGCTTGCAAATCACCATTTTAACCGATCAAACAGAAAGTGCAAAAGTCCAGCTAACTGATAAAGCAACAGCCCACACAAGGGCAATCGCTTTATAAAATCTTGGTTTTATATATAGCCCAACAGTCTGGCTCTGGGCCCCCACAGGGTCGTTGTGGATGTGAGTGTGTGTTTGTTGTTGTGTACATATTCTGCGACGTTTTACTCAGCAGTCGACAATATGAGTTCACCTTCTCCCCAGAGTGAAAAAAATGGAAAGCTATGCTGGATGTATGTATGAGTGTGTGTGCGCTCTTGTTTTTAATACATAGTGGGGGCCATTTTTAGGGAAAATGGCACGATTTGGGGACCTTCCTTGTGGGCCTGGATCCCACACAGAATTTCTGTTTTGGTCACGTTTAGGACTAAGTTGTGAATTCATTTTTGGTCGGGGTTAGGGTATGTATCTGTAACGGTTGAGGTAAAGATCACGGTTAGGATGTAGAAAGGAAAGGAAGTCAACGGAAAGGCTCCACAAAGATAGTGAGACAAGCCTGTGTATGTGTGTGTGTGTACACAACCCACATCTATGTTCAGGGACCTGGAAATATATGTGTGCAATAAAAAGGAAAGGCTGGAGGCTGGAATGTCTCTCTTTCTTTTTCTCCCTTAGCGAGTCCCTATTTCTAGATCGGTTGGAGGGTCAAGGTTTGGCCACCGATGGAAAAAGCTTTGCTCCCATTTAAAAGGGAAAAAAAAGACTCCGCTCTCTCTTTTTACAAAGAACAGAAGTTTGAACATGAATCATCCTGTTAAAGCGTTAACCCTTACTCTACTGTTGAGCTTGTTGCTCAAATCCTAACAAAATCAATAAGAGGGACAGTTGGCTCACGCTGGTAACATGGCCGCTAACATGTTCTTTTTTCACATACAGTTGGTGATTTATCTTCATACCCAGAATGCAATGAGTCAATAAAAGAAAAATACAGCAACTTGATGTTTTGCATTAAAAAAAAATTGGGGGATATGTAGCCTAACAGTCTTACGCTGGGATTAAATGCCACTGCTTAAGTCCCCTTTCTGGGAATCCTCACAGCCATGACGTGCAAAACTCATTGGAAATATACTTCATATCTGGCACTTTAATAAAAAAAAGCCAGAAATATTATCACAGTATCACAATCTTGTGGACAAATTTGGTGGTATAATGGTGTGGATTTCAAGGCAAAACTAAAGATTACATTTTTTATGAAAGTTGGCCTTACTATTGGATTTTGTTAGTTATTTTTATTTTTGACTCAAGAGATTAGGGAATTGACTGTTCATTAGAGATATGGGGCTAAAACTTAGAATTAATTTTTTCTGTTTTGTTTTGTTTTTTTGCAGCCGAATAAAAACTGTGGAAACTAGTTTTTTTTAGAACACCAACTCTCTGCAGTACATGATTCAGATGACAAAGCAAATTTTCATATCTGACCATGTTGACCGCAATGAATTACAAAAACTATGGTTATTTTAAGGTGCACAGTTAATCATTATGCCAATAAAAATACCAGAATCAGATATAATAATGTTAAATGAAGGAAATACACGTCGTACCGTGACGTCACCTGCTGCCTCGACCCAGCTTTTGAGGCTCTGGCTCGCAATACAGTAAAGTGAAAACCAACATTTTTTTTCTGCTGCTTCACACTTAATATTGGACTTTTCTTCTTTCTCTGTTGACCTCCTCAGTTCCATCACTTCCTTGTTTGCTCATGTCACGCATGCACAACATCGTACCTCCAGCCACGTGGTCTTATTCAGAAAATGCTGAAGTTAACTTACAAGGAATTGAAAACACATAAATAAAACATATTACGCCAGCAGTTAGCCATGATTTAATTAGAAAGCGATTATACAACTACAGTGAGCTACTACTATAGAAATTCCTAATCTCATAGACCGTGACTTAGCTCCTGTAAGAAAGAGCTGTCCAACTTTGTTGGAAAGGAATAACATCCCTTCTTAAATCACCAACTAACAGCATTTAATAGCATTTTCTCTTTAGTTGCACCACTAAAGTTGAGTCTGACACCAACACCAAGCCAGGTCAGGCCTTCTTGTCATGCAATATGTGTGGGTTGGATCAGGTCAAACGCTTTTTTTCTTTTGTTTTGTTTATTTCTTATTACTCAATAAGATTACTAATTTTGATGGTGTAGATGCAAAATGTGGTTATGCTCATTTGAGGGACCGAGGTAAGAGGCATGAGGAGTCACAGGCATTAATACAAAAATTGGGTTTTATTTTTAACACAAAAAAGAAACTTACAAAAAATACTTGGGTTCAAATCATAAAAGAGACCAACCAAAAGAGAAGATTTTACTCAAGCAAACAGTGCCCAAACTAACTGACTGCATAAACAAACATAACTGACCTAACAAAGAAGTGACACATGATGGTATATATACACTGGCTGATCAGACCATTTACACAATAGGGGTAATTAAAACTAAACAAACAATCACAAATTACAAACCACAGCAGTATAATTGGGTTTGGCAATAAACTGATTTACATCTTAGAAAAATTAAAACACACCAACCACAAACCAAATCCTAAGTAAAAAATGCGAAAATAAGTAAAGGAAAATTAAAATTCCCTCCTTTTAGCAGCAGCTGATGGAACAGTCCAATTTCCCCTCCTGCATTTAGCAGATCTGGGCCCTGGTTTGCCATCTTTTGTCCGGCCAAACTCCTAGGCACCATAGAAGGTAGGAAACAGATTAGTGACGAAAACAGAAAGAAATATGAATGAGTGCAAACAAATATACTGAACTAAATGTGTGCGCTTACAAATAGAACACATGCATTTGAACTAAGAATAAAGTTTTACTGCAAACTAAAGTATGTGTATGGACTAATTAAATAAAGCTGCATGTATAGTACAGGTTTGTCCATCACTGCTTATAAAATAGAGGCCCAGTAATTTAGGTATTATCTATTCTTGTAAAAAGAAAGTTGCGTACAAAAGGTAAATAGACATAAGCAGAGTATGCATGCAGTGCACAAATGGGCCTCAGCCCATTTTTTGATTGATTTCTCAAACCTACATTTCACTTAACTTGGACACACTCATTGTCAGGATGCAGCCAGCAACAATGGGAGTTGGGACAGAAAGCACATCTGCATCTGCTTAGTTACACCCTGCATATGAACACACACATTTGGGCAGGACCTGCCTGGGTCACTCCTAGCTGTGGACTGGATAAAACCTCACATTAATAACATTTTTATTTAATGTATTAATGCTACTAGACCCGGCCATTTTGTGGAGCACAGACCACTTCATCAACTTGGCACACAAGGAACACTACAACAAACACCCCTCTTTGTCAGCACAGTGGTGGTCTAGAACAGCGGTCCCCAACCTTTCCTGCACCATGGACCACGATATGTCAGACAATATTGTCACGGACCGGCCGGGGGGGGGGTTTGGGGGGTAAATACGATCAAGTAAAATGATACGACTGGCATAAAATCAAATACAAACAGCATAAAAATAAAACTCACCATTATGTTGAATTAGTGGGAACCCTGAGCTTGTTTCTCCGAAACAAGCTCAGGGTCCCATCTAGGCGTAATCGGAGACAATGACACACGAAGTGTGCTCCTGATGTCCAGTCTGCTCCATAGCTTTGTTTTGGTCGCTGTAACCGGAGAAAATCCCGCTTCACAAAGATAGGATGTTATAAATAGGATGAGTCTTGAACTGAATTACCCTGTGTCAAGAGGCACAGATGGACCGACTGATGTAATTGGGAGAGAATACCGCATTTTTTTTAGATTTTTCAAAATAAAACATCACTCAGACTCTGATCGATAAATTAAATATATATATACTTTTTTCTGTGCGGCCCGGTAGCAAATGACCGACGGACCGGTACCGATCCACGGCCTTGTGGTTGGGGACCGCTGGTCTAGAACATTGGTTCTCAGCTCAACAGCATCAACAGGCTAAACTTACGAACAATCATTTTGCGGTTAAAATGTAAAAAAATGACACATATGATTTTTAATGAAATAGAATGATATGTACTAAAGCATGTACTTAAGTTTAAAAAAACCACACTAAATAACTGGCACTATTTAGAAGGAAACGCATTGGAACTAACAGCTGTAGAAGTTTTTGCCTAGTTGTGTAAGAACCTACACCAGGCAGAAAAATGTGCAAATCAACCTTTTATAGTCAGCAGAATCTGAACCTTGGACAGTGGGGACTCAAAACTGAAAGTGACAGAAACCTATTTGCTTGATGTATTTAAAATTCATCATCGGTGGTAATCAATTCAAGGTCAACTGAAAAGGCTCAGACACTATTATTGCTGTGAGGACGCTGAATAATGCACAAACAAGAAAAATGTGAATGACAGCTACCGCTAACATTCCAACCTTGTACCATGTGGAGTGTGCAGTCTAATTGTCATCCTTTCAATAGCTGAGATCACCTGGTGGAAATTTTCAACAGGAATAAATGTGGCTGGCATAACATTGCTAAAAAGAACAAAAAAAAAAAAATACTAATGTGACTCCGAGCTGGTGAAATAAGCAGCTGTGTTTGGAGGGCATTCATTAGGATGGATTTCTTGGCATTAGACAGTCGCTTTATGTGGGCTACAACTTAAGGCGATAGTTGCAATTCCTTCATTTCATAGCAGAACCACGTGATTATAAAATAATGATGAATTTTAATGGTGTATTCAGCTGCAGGCTCCACTCTGACTTAACTCGCCTGCAAGCAAATAAGATTGAGGGCCTATTTGATAACGTAAATTCATAACTCAGTAAGGCATTTGCATTGACTCTGCAGTGATAGATAGACTCCAGACAGCTGTGTGAAAAATGTAACTGCAGGACATCTTTTTACAATTTGTCCCCTCATATTTTTAGCTTTACTCCGAAAATAAGCCCTCTGCACACAACAGTGACTTTTGAGATGAATGAGAGGCTTTTACCATCACAACCACTGTTGCTCCGGGCTCACTGGAAACCATAACCAAGGTTGAATAATGTCTATGGAGTTTTTTTTTTTCTGCCTGTGTAAATTTATGTGTTTATGCATCATTATGTGCAAAGGCTATCTGTGACAATTTAAAAAAACGAAATATATATAAATGAGACCGAAGAATAGAGAACCAGAGAAGGAGAATTTTGCAATTGTTTTGGTTATGGTGCTTGAGCACTCTGATTAATGCAGACACAGCAGACAGAAAGAGAGAGAATGAAAGAGTTGAGGAGGAAATTTGGAAAAGGGAGCACAAAGGAAAAAGATCATGAGAGGGAGAGAGAAGCATGGAGGATGGGAAAACGGAGGCAGGAGGAGAAAAGGGACAAGATTAGACTGAACACATGGAGCTGATTACAGAGAGAAAATAAAAGCCCAAAAAGCGATATCAAATACATGATTGTGGAAGTGGATCAGATTGGTCTAATTTTAAGATGTACAGAAATATGAGAAAAAGTGGGAGATGGGGTGTTGAGGCTGCTACCTTGACTAATATCACTCTCTCATCTGGTTTCCTGCATGTTTAAGATGCTTCTTTGCTCTGGCAGTGTTATT
>NW_015150897.1:101770-111277 GCF_000732505.1 Cyprinodon variegatus | reverse complement strand
TATTTTCAGCAACTTTTATAACACATTTATGCAACAACAAACCTAATCAAAAGGTAACCTACGAGCAACAAAAAAAAAGTTACATTATATTACATTTCTGGTCAAATTCTGCCTTTTAGCATCATGCATCACAAGTTTTCAGGGGAAGATCAGGATAAAAGATTTAATGAAAGTGGAGGTCTCTATAGTATCCACCTGTCATGGCTCAGAACAGAGGAACAAGTATTCAATGCAAGACTGACAGTGGTATTACTTAAAAGCATTTATTAAGAAATGGCCGATCTGAGTAGCCAAAGCTAGGGCATCTGAGGCAGGAAACTCTGTAGGAGATAAACGCAGGTTAATGACCATGATAATATGACAAAGGAGGAAGATAATAAACATATGAGTCACTAACCTGGTTTAACAGTTCAGTCCATGCCCAGAGAAGAAGGTAGGATCCTGCCATTAGGCTTCCAACAAGATGCGCCACCCAGAGTGTCTTGGATGCTGCAGCCCTGAAGAACAGAGAACAAACAGATCAGAACAGGAATAGGTGGGTCAGAGGTCCAGGAGTCCAAAGCCAGGTCAGGCAAACAGATCAGAACAGAAACAGGCAGGCTCAGTGGTTGAGAGGCAGACCAGGAAATCAGACACACAAAGGTAACGTTGGCCCACTCTCCCCACTGAGAGAAATAATCTGGCCCTGATGACTGGTAGCAGGCAGCTTAAATAGAGGGAAGAGCAGATGAATCAGATGAGCAGTAATCAGAAACTGGGCAGAGTTACACAGGTGAGTGAAATGAGTAATTAAGCCAGTCATCAGTGCCAAGATCATAACACCACCAGTCTTTTCACCTAGCAACACTGTCTTCAATGCATCCTTCTGGGGGTTTAACTTGAACACCTCAATTCATTTCTTCATCAGCCTGCAAACTTTTTTTTTGTTAAAGCTGTCCCTAGATGTGTTTGAATTGAGAAAACAAAGAAAAAAATAGGCACTGCTTCTCTGTGAATCATTGGATCCAGCCAGTGTTTTACTTTTGCTTCCTTGTCTGGTTTGTTATTAAGAGAATGTGAATCTGGATTAAATCATCCTACATATCATGAGAAACTACCACACCAGTATAATCTCCATCTTTATCCAGCCTCCGCCATCATTTTCAACTTTTCCATTCTGTCATTGTTCAAAATCATAGCAATAAACCCAAATCATATTTGCTATACAAAAACAAGTTAAGGTTTCCCCTGTAAAAGACACTTTGGAGGATTTTCCTGAGCAAGTCGAGTCTGGTGTGATGAATTGCAAATGAAAACTAATGTGTGACATAGGGAACTTCAGACGACTTTGAACAGACTTTTAAAAAGTCTGACAGCCTCTCATTTTTCTACAGCAATGCGTCATGAATGAGTCATAGGTTGGAACCTGCAAAGACCTAGGTGCTTTCAGGATTCTAACTCATCAGCTTAATTCAGACTCTTGTTTAATGTGGAATTTTAGAGAAAGAAATATTTTGTTTCATGAGTTAAACTCACTGGTTAGACAGAAAGCCAGAATCACATGGTAACTAAAGGTTAGCATTTTAAGATGTTACCCACGAAAGAAGCAACAATGACATCATCTGCAGTGCCCTGACAAGTTTCACTCTTCAAAGGATACTGTGTTCTCATTTCATCAAGATGATTTTGACAAAAGAGAAGATATTTTGATGTCTTTACAATTAAACTGGTATTTTCATACAAAGGATTTAAGTTTTCGTGTGAGGGATTGTAGCGTATCATCTGCTTTAATGTAAAACTTCATCATTAAATAGATGAAACATTTTATTATTAATGAGTTGTTACTTTATCAATAGATAGTAACCTAAGGTAATCAAACATCATGTGTTAACCAAAATCAAAGGCAAAAATGTAAATGATCTAATTACTTTCATCTGAAATTTTCCCCAGCTGGAAAAAAAAATTTGAATTATCAGTGCTTTAATTACTATCACATAAAATTCCTTTGTATTTATTGCAACTTTTATACATAAACCTAAGCAATGATAAATAGCATTACAACCTCCAAATTTGTTTTCAAGCATTGTAGAGCTTATTGTACATGTCTTTTGGTGCTATGCTCTGTATAGATTAAATATAGATTAACCAAGTTTAATAAGTTGAGAAATGCAGGTTTAGGATCTAAACTGTTAAGAATGTAAAGCATTAATAAAATTGAGCTGTGAAAATCTGCTTTACATTGTTAGAAATGTCCATTTTCCCAGTGCAATGTCTGGGTTTTGAAAGATAGAACCAGAACAAATTTGATGCACAGCTGTCTTAAAAGTTTGATAAACAGCTTGATGTTTCCCCTGCGAGAAAAAATTGAAATACTGTTTATTAAACCTAAATAAGGTAATCCAGCTTGCAAGAAGTAGGTCACTATCATGCTTCTTTCCTTTTGCAGAACTTAGTTTCGCCAATCGGCTTTTATTTTACAGTGCTTCATCGTTTTATATCGATCCCTGTTACATCTTTTTTATGACTCCATGTAGCATCAGGTCCTCTATAAAAATACTAAATACAAAAACAATGAGTGTTGCTTTATAAGTGGGAATTACGCTGCTGATTTTTGTAGAGTTTGATTTTTCTTTTTTTCACAAGGAATTAATAAGGCAGCAAAGTGTCCTGTCTGCATGAACGTTTGAGGATAGTTCCACAAAGAGCATATGCAAAAGTGTGCATAATCTTAATGAAATGAAATCCAGGCATAGAAAAAATAATTTTTGGGGGGGGTTAGAGCGTGGAAGGAGAAGAAACATTTCAAAGAGAGAGGAGAGCAGACGGGTGGGGGTTGGAATTTTGAGAGATCAGTAGCAGGCAAGACGATGAGAAAAGAGGGTTTTGGGCACAGTGGGATTACTCCAAGATGTGGTGAGTGGGAGACAGGAATACAGAAAGACAGCGAGAGAAGAGACATGTTGACAGCATCAACTCTTTTATATTTTCTATGAAAAAAGAGGCAAGAGACATCCTGCTGTTTGATTTACAGCAAATTGAGGTTATATCCATTATATTAAATAACTAAAAAACCGAAGGTTTAAAAAAACTTCCTTCATTTTCCTCTTTATAAACAGCAGTATGTTGTCTAAAAACAATCAAGCATGGTGAAAAAAAGACTATTGTTTCCATTTAGCTTTTTCCACATGCATCAAAAACCTGAAATTTTTTATGGTTATGGTAGATTAAGTCCGAATTACATTTAATTCAAAGGATTTACCTAACAGTTTACTGCGCAGCAATGACCCAGAAAATTCACCCAAGGTCAGATCATGCAGTCAAAAAGCATCTTTTGTCCAAAAGTAGATGTAGCAGCCATAATAGCTTATGTTAGCTGGTAAACTATCCTTTTAAGATATAATTTAAATATAGTCCCTTTCAAAAGTTTTCACACCCCTTGAATCTTGTTGTACCCTGCCTCTCCCCTGTAGACAGCTGGAGATAGGCACCAGCACCTTGAGTGAGCGTCTCAGAAAATGGATGGATGGATGGATGGATGGATGGATGGATGGATGGATGGATGGATGGATGGATGGATGGATGGATGGATGGATGGATGGATGGATGGATNATGGATGGATGGATGGATGGATGGATGGATGGATGGATGGATGGATGGATGGATGGATGGATGGATGGAATCTTGTTGTATTTGTCCTGGTATGCCCAGAAATATGCATATTGAAAGAATTGTATGTGTTACACTAACAAAACATACTGCACTAACACCAAGCTGAAGGAAAAATTACAAAAATGAAAAGCACAGCATGCAGTAGTGTTAACCCCCCTTCAATTAATACCCCTAAATAAAAATCTCTTGAAGCAATTCCTCTAAGAAACAATTCCAAGAATATCCACCTACATTCGACAGACCAAGCAAGCAAGTCATTGAATGAGGGAAGCCGCCAAGAGGTTAAACGTAACTCTTAGATGTAGAGATCCTCATATTAGGCATGATAAATTACACTTTAGACCTAGTTTCAATTATTTAATTTTTTTATCTTGTGCCACTTTACCACACTATGGTGGTCAAGTGGTACATGAAAAGCGTAAATATGTGATATCAAAACAAATTCACACACAGAACACATGCAAAAGAAAAACACTGCAAGTTAAGAAAAGCTGGTAATTTGCTCTGCATATTTGGAATACCTCCAGACCACCAGAGGGGGTGATGATCAATATAAAATACAGGACAATGACATTTACATTACTATGAATCAATGGCTCATTCCGAATTGGACAAATTCTAGCTTCTAAATCTTGTTCCTAGCTCCTTACGGAGTCAACAGTAAGAACACTGTCTAGGGTAGGAAAGGAACTCTTGACATCTGATCTAGATCCAGGCCATCGTAGTCCTTCTGAAGAACAAAAGTTACCTAGATACAGCAAACGGTTGACGCTCTTTATTGTAAAACATGAAACATACGAAGGTGTGTACATTTCTCATGTGCACACAAAAAAACATGTGCAGACATGTATTTTTGTTAAACTCCATGAGGGGGGGTCTGTGCCAATATGTCCTGTCATGCAAAGGATTGTGGGCAACTGTATAGCAGCAAAGCAGGAGCTCCCTCTGCTATCGGAACCAATCATCCTGCTTTCTGTGTCTACCTCCTTCCCTTCTGCCATCTCTGCTTATCATGGCAAACATTTATGTACTTCCACTTTGGTTTAAGTTTCCTTACCGATTTGCCCAGATGGACCCAATGTCTATAGACCAGACCCTTAGCAAAATCATCAATAAAATGTCATCCAGACTGACATTCTCTTCTTCTTTGACCTTCCCAGTAATCCAAACCATTGAAGCATGAAATACTTCCCAACCCTAAACGATGTGCAAATTGTCACTCTGAATGTGAAAAGATGACAGAGACATACGCCAAAAGACTTTCGACCAATGAGAGAACAGCAGATTTTAGTTTTAAAGAGATTGGAAAAACATTTAACCCTATTCCTTCACAATTCTTCCAATTATTTTGTTAGTCTATAATATAAAATCCAAACAAGATATTGACATAAGTAAACACGAAAACACAATAGGTAATGAATGCCACTCTGTAAATAAAAAAGGTTTATCTATAATAAAGACCTTGTTTAAAAAAACTCAGAATCAAATCTGAAGACACCCGGTGGACAGCTGAAACTTGACTGAAATTGGGTCATGCATCAGGACAGTGATCTCAAGCACAGCAGGAAATCAATGGGAAGAAAGACAGATAGATATATACTTTATTGATCCCATGAGGAAAGTTGTTTTCTCTGCGGCAGATAGCGATAAAATAATGATCCAAAAGGCAGAAGAGATAGAAATAACATCTATGATATAGCATTCAAAATGACTTGGAAAAACTGATCATATTAAGAATAAGCATTTCATTTTTTATTCATTTGAAAATAGAGATAAACAAATGGGGATTTGCCTTTTTTATATTCATTTAGTTAAAATGTGATATCAAACTATTATACATAATGCAAAAATGAACAGAATGAATGATTTTCTGTAGTTTTGCTTTCGCAGCATAGCTGTCTGAAAGGCAAAATGACAACCCAGGCACAGTCCAGTTCCTCAGATCGATAAGAATGCTGCACAACCTTTAAGGGGGCTCAACCTACACAGTTAACATGATATTCAAATGCTGATTTTGCTTTTCTCTGGCTAAATATTACAATTATTCAGGCTTTTTATGTGACCAACATACTAAGTATTAAATAAAAAAAAATGTTTTACAACATTCTAAACATAAAGCCTTGATTTGAAACTGAAATATGTGGATTTTCTTGAGGGACTGAGTTTGAGAAGGTAGATGTTCATCTCAGAAATGTCAAACTTCTTCCAGAGTGAATGGATCTGATAGCTGGAAAAAAAAAACCTAGATGATTCTCGAGGGATTCACTGACAATAAAAGTGTCTGTTCTGTTCCTCTCATCCAAATCTAATCTGCTTCAAAATTGTCTTTTATTATGAATTCATTTTATCATATAACATCATGTGTCATATTGTGTGTGCCTGGCTCATCTGCCACTTCTCTATGTAAGAAGACATCTCACAGAGAGAATCACCTCCTTCTGGCTACACATGTTGAAGCACCTGCAATCCAGTATTTGTGTGTGAAAACAACAGCCGACCTATTTGAATATTCTTCGCACAACAAGATACCTGCCTTTTCATCGGGGGTAGCTTATAAACAGAGGCTTGTTTTGAATAATGATATTTCTGTATATTGCACATTCTCACTGTTTATGGAGTACTAAACTGCACTGCCAATGGGGCTATTATCTAACATTGTCAAATGCAAGACAGTATACACAGAACTTTTACAAGCAGGAATGAAATTAATCTTTTTCTTTTATTTGGTGGAAATATTTTCATGACAAAATATATGTTTCAAAGCCCCCTTTGTGTAATATTAGATTAATTATATAGATGTATTTTTTTCTCTTTTATTTTTTTAAAGACCTTATTTTACCTAAAGTAATCATCTAGTATTTTTGATGAATAACATTTTAACAGAAAAATAAGCTACATTTATTTATTTTATTTGTCATTGGCTGGGTTAGGTGAATAATAAGGAAGCAGCATAGTTTGTGAAGGAGTTTGATAACAAAAAGTCAAGCATAAAATTAGGGACTGGAGTATTGGGAGGGAAAGGGCTAGCTGAGAGAGAGAAACACGATAGCAGAACGAACCAGAAGGGAAGAAGTGGAGGGCCAAACCGATGAGCAGATATCTGTCATGAAATGAGGACAGATGGACCCAGCATTCAAGGAGACAGTCAGTGGGCAAGTTCAAAACGTTTATTACCTGAACAAAACTAAAAGGGGAGCTGCTAGGATCTGTAGCATGCAGCGACTGCAGGTAGGAAGCGGGGCACCGCCCAATCTCAGACACTCTGGTTTAACAGTCCAGTCCAAGAGTGTCCCCAGTGCTGCAGTCCCAGAGGACATGCAGGAAGCCAATCCTTGTCAGGGATTCAGAACAGAAAGGAACAGACAGAACAGGCAGGATCCAGGCCTTGTAGAGCTCCCAGGCAGGTTCAGAGTCCAACAGAGTCTGAAGCGTGACCAGGTGGTCATGCCCAAGAGCAGACAGGATCAGGTGCAGACGGGCAGACTCAGTGGCAGAGCGTAGCAGAGACAGGACGTGGAACCAGAACTTGATGCAGGACCTTTAAACTGGTCTCCACCTTGGAGCCAGGCTTACTTGGATAAAAACTGAACCTCCCCGCGTACAGAGCCAAAAACCCTGAGGACTCAGCAGGGGAGGAACAGTGGACGATTAGGAGACGAGACAGACACAAAACCCTCTTTCCACTGGCTGCCAGGATCCAGGACATGAACCAAGAAATAAACTGAACGGACAGGCTAACAGAAAAACAGTGAATGATCTGGCCTTGAATACTCAGGCTGAACTGAATATAACCCAGAGGAAACAGGTGAGAGGAATAAATTATAATTGAGGCAGGTAGGGAAAACGGCAGGTGAAAGAAATGACCAATTAAGGGAGAGCAAACAGGCCAGATCATGACAATATCAGATGCGCAATCAGAGGAGATTTGGAGCAGCTGTGAATGTGGGAAAGCTGAGGGTGGCAGCGATAATAATTTACTGGAACAAATCAAACCCTAACCTATCAAAGTATCACAACATTATTGTAATTGATTATCAAGTAATTCTCTACAATTTAAAAATAAACCTGTCAGTTTTTGATTAGCATTTATTTCGGTAAATTAAAAAGTAAAAAAACATTATTCTGAAGGTAAAGAACAAATCCAATGACTTGCCAGGAAATGGCTGGAGTTTAAAAATGTAGTTAAATTTCCTTAATACATAAAGTCATGTCCAACATATCCAATATTAATAAAACATTTCTCCGGATGTCAGTCGGTTGTCAGATCAAGTTCTTCCTGTTTCATATGCGTTTAGGTATATAATATTGAACAATGTTTTCATTAAGCCCACACTTTATAATTATTTTCTTTATTGGTTTGATTTAATATTTTAATCCAGAATATTGTGTTTTTATTTGCAGCAAGCAGAAAAATCAACATAATTTACATAAATAATTAAAAGTTAAAAAAACATCTGTATTTGTGTAAATAATATATGTAATGAGTGTCTTCAAGTAAAGTTGGGTTACAGAAATAGATAACATTTTAAGTATCTATATGCAGATATATACAACTATATACAATCTATTTATTGAATAGACTATATATACTGTAGGCTGTAACAGCATTATGATTATATTTTACCATATTCCCTCTCATTAACAGTGCTTTTTTCCCCAAACAACTGATAATTTCAACCCCAAACAAGCAATTGGCTCCAGACAACTAACAAATTCAGTTGAAACCAAGAGCTAGAACGATGGACTGGCACAAAGAAGAGGAACAGAATGAGAATGGAAGAATATTGGAAGAAAAGACAGAGATCAAAATAAAGACAGCTGCACTGTAAACAGGGGAAAGGGAATGCTCACTATTAGAGGCAGACCCCGCTGACCTTCACTTTGTCTCGAACCACATAACAGTCAGCACATATGGCTCCTTTGTAATGGGCCAAGACCTGAGAAAGTGTGTGTTCTAGTTTAACAATACGCATGTTTCCATATCTGATTTACAGAGGCCACTGTTACTACTCATACTAGTGTGCTAAATTCCATTCCTGTTGCAGCAGCTCGGATACATGCAGCTGTTTAACTGTGCCTCAATATGTGGAAATGTATCTATATGTTTATGAGAATGTGCACATGGATGCTTGTGTGAGTCAGCAAACACTGTGTGTTCCTTAATTGAGCTCCATTCAAGTGTTTAATTACTCATTAGTGATGCTGCAAAGCAATCTATACACCCAGCCCCCCATCACACTTTCCCTCACTGTGCCCTGTGTGATTTCCAGCCCATAGAGGTTCAGTTGCGTTGACCCAAACTACACGGATTAGTTCTCCTTGTCAATCTGGATCAACCTGTCCATTTTAGATGGAGATACTTCAGCCAACTGGTGATGGCAAAACAAAGCAAACAATTAATAAGTCAGCCAGATTGACAGTGTGCCAGCTTGTCCATGTGTAAGATCAGTCATTTCTGCAAGCAGTCATGCCGATAATAAGATAATGAACCAGCAAGCCAACAAGCTAAACAAGTTTTTACTGTCTAAGGTCACTTATGTAGCCCTATTGTCCATGCTTCTGTTTATCTCTTGGTCAGATTGATTATAACAGGGTGGTGAAATGCAGAACATGAATTAGAATGTATTCTAAAGGGAAGAGACCTACTAGATAGTGTGCATTGTTAAAGAGAAATGTGTTCAAAACAGGCGACAGTGGCGTTGGATGAAGGAGTTTTCCCGACAATCAGGGGGTTGTCGGTTCAAGCTTGGCTTTCAGTGTCGTTGTGTACTTGGGCAAGACACTGTACCAGCAATGCCTACTGATAGCGGTTGGACGGACTGGTGGCGCCAGTGTGCGGCAGCCTTGCCTCTGTCAGT
>NW_015150897.1:90855-100839 GCF_000732505.1 Cyprinodon variegatus | reverse complement strand
ATGAAACATTTTTGATCTGATCAGTCCTTCAATCCGATTGTTTGTGTCAATGTAAACATAGCTATTCACCATGTTGCTACCACATTTGTTTGTGTTGCTGGTTTAGTTCAGTTTTGATCTAATCTTATTATAGCACCATCCTCTGCACATTTAATGTGTCTTCTACTTGTCAGATGGTAAAAATTAATGTCTAATATTTTATGTGTATAAAATCTTTCACCTGGTTGTTGAATCTTTGCATCTCTGCAAAGTTACAGTGAACCTCTTCGCTGCTTCTATGACTAATGAAGCTGGCTTGTTAGACTTGGTGGACAGTTATGTCTTGGTAGGGTCATAGTTGTGCTGTTCTCCTAGTTTTTTGCAGAAAGTCTGAGAATGTTTTTAGAGCTTTAACACTTAGTAAATCCCTTAAACAGTAGTGTTGGATGCCAGGTATTAATTAAAAGGCTGAAATTCTACACAAGGTGTTAAAAACAACATTTAGGGTAAATCATTTTATTTATCATGTAGATTGTTTTTACTGCCTACCCTACAAAAAAAAAACATCTTATAGCATTTCATAGCTTAACTTCCGAAGGGCCATCAGCCATGGAAGCTGTTCCACATTTTGTGCTATGATAAAAAAATAAAGATTGTATCTTATAAAACCTTGTTCCTCCAGTCAACTGACAGCCAAAAAGAGTTCGATGATTAAAACTGCATCACTAAGCCTGAAGAATGAAAGAGAATTGACAGAATGAAAAATATATACGCTTCTTCTTTCTTTAAATATTGACTCCTTGGATACATGACATTTCTTCAGGCTCACTTCCATGTCAAATATTCCAACTGGGTGTAGTGAACACCATCCATCCGCCACTTCATTGTGGAGTAGCTTTGAGGCAACCTTGTTGATACCAATGCAGGCCAACTCTGATTATGCAGTGAGGAAAGACAAAGTTGATTCTGTGTCCTGCAGAAGGGCCCTCTCAAAACAAGAGGACTGATACAGGCATATCATGCAGCTTGTCTGTCAGCCTGTCAGATGCACTGCTGAAGCTCGCCAGACTAACTCATCCCGCATGTCCATCCATCACCAGCTTTGTCACTCTTTCCCACTATATTCGTCTGGCTTGGGTATATTCTGTCTCTTCTTTTTAGGGAGGGGGTTTAGCTTCAGCATCTAAAAGGTGACAATATTTCGTCAACCAGGAGGGATGCAAAATGTTATCCGCATGCAGAAAAAAAAGCATTTTTGGAGCTGATAAGAGTAAAAATGCAAATATGCAGTGTGTGTGTGTGTATTTGTCAGTGATTGCCACAATCGGTGGTAAACTCGTGGGGGGTGGGGGTCTTGGAGAAATATACAATAACCTTTCAGAAACACTGAATGTCACCACAATGATCTGTGCCCAATGTGATTCACAGTGACAGAAGTGGAACTTGTCAAAACGGCACAACTTGAGCTCTGGAACGTGTGGATTTCTGATGGGTACGTGCTCATGCCTGCAGGAGTACACGTGCATCGTGCTTGCATAGGTGTTATTTGCTGCTATTACGTGTTGTTTGGATGTGTTTATTCACAAGTCAGGATTCAGAGCTGATTTACATAATTAAACATGCACATTTGTGCTTATAAATTCCAGGATTTCCCAGAGCAGCACAATGTATTTGTCTGTAGATTTTACCAGCAGTGAGTAACGTGTTAAAAAGTCTCAGTTTGCATATTATATTAGGTTAATGTGCATTTATATGGATGTGAAGCGAGGGCTTCAGTAGAGGGGAAATTTTTTCCTCCCAACATATGAGGGCATCAGCAGCAATGCGGCTGGGGGCACAAGGAGAGGCAACACTATCAGAAAGGAACACTTCACGCTGGGAGAAAACTCTGCAAGACGAAGATGTGCCTGTGTGTGTAAGCACACGTGTTCGTCAGTCATTCTAAACATTCAAACAAAAAGACGACTTACTGGCAGGGGGCACAAAAATTCATTAATGTGGCGAAAAGTTAAGACAGTAGGGAAAACAAGAGGGGGGCGATGGGAATCATGAGACCAACTGAGAGAGTCTTAGGATGCTGAGCTGCTCCTGAAGGGATTCTGATGGAGATAAAATAGAGGGACAGAGAAGGAGCAAATGAAACTAGCAGATAGGGATCGAAATGAAAAGATAAGGAAAAAAAAGAAAAGCAAGACAGGAGCAGATGAAGATGGAGAGATAGAAATGGAGAGTAATGTGGAGTTAATTTGTGAGAATGACTGAGACTGTGGCTCAGCAGACAGAGACAGCAGTGTAATCGAGGCTAGTTACAGAAACACACACACACGATGCAACAGCTTGCCGTTCCTTCCTGCCAAAAGGCCAAATGAGGGGAAGCTGTGCATGTTTCATGTCCTGAATAAGTCACACAGACGGTGATAGTGCCGTAGTCTCTTTGTGCTGGTATGTGGCAGAGAGAGAACCAGATGTTTGTTATCAACAAGAATGAAAATGATGTTGAACTCTGTGCTGATGCAATACACTACAAACTGCATCTAATGACTTAGGATGAACCCATTACAGAATGTTTTTCTTTTTCTTTGAGAGTCGACTCACTTTAAAATTGATGTAAAATGTTAGACCGCATCCAAAAATCTCAGCTTCCTAAGGTCATAGTTATGTAGTCTTGTAAGACATACATTTTAAATTTACATTTTTAAAGCCGGATAACAAGGATAATGCTGCTGAACCAAAGGCTGAAAAAGACAGTTCAGTTGGCTACAGCACAAAGCACCAAAAAAACAACAACCCAGGAACCAAGCAGGCCATTACCTTACCCAGGAGTTTGAGTGAAATCTTTGCTAAGCCCGACCCGCAGCATGCATGAACTAATGCGAACTAAAAGAGCGAAACAATACAGCACACTTATTATGCCCTGGCTTCCTTATATGTTGATGTCCGTCGCACTGGTGACATCATCAATGCTAACTAGTGTTGCACCGATACCGATACCAGTATCGGGCGGGGCCCCGATCCTGCACTAAAATGGTGGTATCAATATCGGCGAGTACATACAAATAAGGCGCCGATACCATTTTGAGAGCCAAAGGTTTATTCAACTATTGTCACCTGTTCCAGGTAGGCAATAAAAAGTTCTACTGGATTCACTTTGTTTTAGTCTTTTTCCTGCTTCTCAAAGGTAGGCAGCAGCTTGACAAAGCCATGACAGCAATTATTTTACATCAAAGTAGTATGCATTTCATCATATATACGCACACACATCAATTTCAAACAGATGGTATTGGTATGGTACTGGTATCGGTCAATACTGCACAGCCAGGTATCGGTTATTGTACCGGGGCCAAAAAGTGGCATCGATGTAACACTAATGCTAACG
This sequence comes from Cyprinodon variegatus, assembly GCF_000732505.1. Taxonomy (NCBI): domain Eukaryota; kingdom Metazoa; phylum Chordata; class Actinopteri; order Cyprinodontiformes; family Cyprinodontidae; genus Cyprinodon; species Cyprinodon variegatus. The sequence continues at coordinate 97,484 of NW_015150897.1, read as the reverse complement.
CAGCATGATGGTGTTTCCAGACACGCAGCTTCTGGGGGGCAGAGGCTACGCGGCCTACCAGCGATGGTTTAGACCAGGCATCCCCAAAGTCAGTCCTCAAGGGCGGCTGTCCTGCATGTTTTAGAGGTTTCCCTGCTTTAGCACAGCTGATTATGACGATTACAGATGAGCAAAAACCTGTTCATCAGCTTTCAATTAAAATAGGCTGTGCTGGAGGAAGGAACCCTCTAAAACCTTCAGGACAGCGGCCCATGAGGACCAACTTAGGGAATGCCTGGCTTAGACGATGCCTGGCTTAGACGCTGCTTTTATCTATCTATTGGGTTTACCACCCCCCCAAAAAGAGAAAAAAAGTCAAAGGTAACACGTTGCACTCAAGTTGGTAGAGTACATTTATCATTAGTAAGGTGTCTATTTCATTGGCTATAAAATGCAAAAAGAAATAAGGTAAATATAATCACAGAAAAAGCTTCAGGCAGGGATCAAACACTTGATCTCCATGTTGCAAAGCAGCAGAGTAACAAACTACTCCATCCAGGCTGACTTTTCAACACTCAAACTGGATATCCAAGATGGCTGAACAATAGCCTGAATGAAAATGCCTGACTTTTGTCATAGTAAAAAGAAGTATTCGACTATGCAATCCAGTTAAATAAAGGAGATTGATGATAATTCACTCAGTAAGCACTTTATTAATCTCTGCAAAGATTAGAACAAGACAGTCCTAATACAGCTCGATGTTCTGCCCTGTTCTGATCTAGACTAGGCTTCTTTCACTAACTTAAAGTTTGCAGAAAAGCTGTGAAAGTCTCTACATATATATATATATATATATAGTTATATATAGTTATATATAGTTATATAAGTTACAGACAGTTGAACAACATAGTAAAATGTTGGAAAAACCAAGGAAAGGAGTCTGGAATGTTATTTGAACTATTATTTTCTGTTTCAAACAATCCCTAATAGTAGGAAAATACCTGCTATCATCCAGGCACTACATAGCTGCAAGTGTGAGGCCTGAATGAATACTTTCAGAAAATAAATAAAATATTATGAAGGGATTTTATAAGAAATGGATTTTTCCAAAACACTTTTTGAACAGAAAAATCAGAAAACAGTGATGTCGGTTTAAATACAGGTAGATTTAAGAGAGTTTGAACATTTCATTGTTTTCTTGTTGTAAAGTTCTTTTTACCTGAATGGTTCAGCAGATCAGGTATTTCTTAGCACATATGCAAACTAAAATGGCCACAATCTTGTGGTATATTTTGATTTTTTTTATGTTGTATTGACTACTGTTAACAAAAAGGAAGGAATGCAGTTAATTTACCACTTAATATGTAAAGGTAATTTTTAGACATTTTTTTAAAAGAGGATTGTATTTACCCGCCACAAAAAAACTGTTCTTTGAGTGCAACATGTGATTTTAATAGTTACATCAAGCTAAAACTATAGACGCTCTGGCCAGAGTGAAGGTCAAACTACTGAAATCGAATGTCAGAGTCTAATGAATATGGATTGCAGTGATTTCACTATATAACATAATCCAGAAAACTTTGTAGATGACTTGAAGTGGACTAGTAGGACTTAGAAATGGTAAAAAAACAAAAAAAACACAATAAGTCAGCAGATCTTCTTATTTAGAAAGGCTTTAGGTTCACAAACACTAGAGTATCACTAGAGGGTAATGATAGCTGCAGCAAGAGCAATGCTGTCTTCTCATTTATCAAGTTAGGTTACACTTTCACATTCATCTGAGATTCTAGGTGTTTTAAAGAGTTTGAACTGAAAGTTTAAATGGAATGAGAAAAAATAAACCCCCCTCTTTGTGGTGTTTAACCTTTTCTATGTTGTGAAAAACTGGCCAAAAATCTATTCAACAGGCTTCTGCTGGAGAGATATTTTTTTTGCAATGAAAATGATGAGTTTTCTGTTTAAAGCCATAAGCATATGCTAAGTCATCCTCTACATGTAGCAGCATCTTGAGTTTTAGACAGATGAGGCTTCAGGGATGTTTTTGTCTTGGAAAGAAATTTCTTTCAAATTACTTATGTGCTTTGAAACTCAGCTGAAGGAGTTATTGTGGTTTGTTTATGTTTCTCATTTTCAAGATGTCACATTTCTTGGCTCTTAAACATGACGATAATTGCTCTTTAAGAGAAAGCAACTCTAAAAAAAAGCTGGGAGAAACATTAGTGAACAATATGTTTTCTAGAAACATAGAAAGACATGTAAATCTACTGTAGTTGACCTGAAAAAAATCTGATAATGTGCTGATATAAAAATATAAGATAGGCTGTTTAATAATGTATCAATGTATGCTTGCAATAATCCACCATGCTGTAATTATTAATGAGTTGGAAGAAGAATTTGTCAGCTGAGTGTATCGATTTTTCAAAGCCAAAGCGGCTAGATCCGTATGCTTTCTCAAGCCGAGTTAGGATTTCACCCACATTAAAGCAAAACAGCAGAAAGCAACATATCCTCTGCTAAATTATACAAGATTAAATTTAATCCTTCCACCAATCATTGCAATCATGCCTTATCCATCAGAATCGGGGTATATCAGGCTACGACACAGCATGACTGTGATTGATAACCACACTTATGAATGCAACCTTGCACTTTTAAACGAGTTATTATGCAACCATGCTTATGATTTAACCTTGAGTCTCTCTTTTGCGTGCAGAAATGTAAGCCTTGTGAAGATGATCTTACAAAAGTGTAGTTTAGGTATGCAGGGAACCACTTTTCACCCACTTAATACTCATTTTTTACCCCAAATCTCTCAGTTATAAAGCATTTAGGCCGACTGACAACATCTTTCTTTCATAAGTCTGACGCGTGAAGGGCACATTAGTGGCAGCGACAGAGGGTGATGAAGTGAAGCCGAGGAAAACAAGAAAGTAATGCATGGGGACGGGGGTAACATAGTGAGGGAGAGAGAAAATGAGAGAAAGAAGGGAGAGATGAGGAGAGTGTAAAGACCTTTGATGTGTTAGTTGATCCAGCCTTCTGTTTAGAACGCAGGAAGGTAGCCTAAACATCCACTGCTTCTCCAAGCACACGCTTTGATCACAGCTATGCTGAAAGATGATGGTGATGACAGAAAACTGGAGAGCAGCCATTTCACACAGATTAACATATAGTTAGCACTGCACTTGGAAAAACAGAGATAGTCAAACGTGTTCTTACCTGCAACCTAAACCCATAACAATTGTCATGTTCGGATTAATGTGTCTAACCCACATGCAGAACACTCGGAGGCAGAAGAAAAGTTCAAAGATTTATTTACAATAAATGCACAAAGTTTGATCAGATCCAAGAGGGGACTTGACTGGTCATGAGGGGGTTCAATAAATGTACACAGTTTGATCAGATCCAAGAGGGGGCTTGACTGGTCACGAGTGGGTTCACTGCTGAGGAGGACAGAGAGATTAGTGGAGGTCCAGGTATTTTGCAGGTTGAGAGTGTTCAGGTCAGTACCTGTTCTGGAATGGAGCAGAGCTGCAGAGGGGGGGAACCTTGAGGGTCCAGAGGTTGTCGGCAGGCTGAGGGCAGGGGCGGAGGCAGAGCTTACAGAGTGCAGGCAGATCACAGATTGAGTTTCCTTCCAGTAATCTTCTGAGAGCGGGCAGGCAGATACCTGACAGAGACAGCTCTCCAGAGTTCTACTGAGAACGAGCAGACAGATCACCGGCAGAGAAACTCTCCAGAGTTTCAGGCATTCAAGCAGGATCAACAGCGAGGAGAAAACGGGATCAGGTTTGGTTCACAAAGGTCAGAGATCACAGACAGGCAGGTTGGCTCAGGCTTGCTAACCGTTACTGGCAAACACTCTGGCACTGGAGTGAAGCCCTCCGCCTCCTTAAGTACAGATCTCCTGATGAGCAGATGGGAGACAGGTGGTGTGGTCGGCTCAGGCTCCAGGAGATCTCGTACGCCCTCTGGTGGAGAAAGTGGACAAACCTCCAGATCCCAACAACAATGTGGTTTATGGTATTTTTCCTCAATCCAAATAAGAAACATTTTTCAGCATTGTGATGCCATATTTACTATTAGTTCTTGTCCACTGAATGAAAAATCATAATGCAAATCCCAGGGCTGCAGGGTTAGAAGCTGTCACCAAGTGACAATGAAGATGTGTTAAAGGTGCAATTCTGCACAGCATTACAAGAACACAGACTAATGTACCATATCATGCAAAAGTACTTATTTCAAAATATTCTTGATGAGTGATCAGTCCCAATTCTGATCAGGCAGGGCTTCTCTATGGGATTATTTTAATTTTTGTAAAGGTGAAACTGTGAAGTTACCAGGGTCACATTTTTCTCTTGTACCTTGGGCTGCTTTCTCAAGGACATCTTTTTGGATAAAAAGTGTTCAGCAAAAGTTATTTTCCTCACCGGCTGCAAGGTATTGATTTAAATTGTTGGTAGGAACACAGTCGGAAGTTTTGATGATTTTTCTTATGTTTCATCTATCTAGTATTGGGCAGGCAGTAGAACCCTCCCTCAAAGGTATCTAGATGATCAATAACCATACCTGACTCAAACTTAGAAAAAGAAAAAAAAGAAAGAGTTTTATTTGGAATCTTTGTGGATGATTTAGGACGGTTTTGAAAGCTAGAAAAGTGTATGAGCATCTTTTGTCCAGTATTACATTAAGTAGTTATTTAAAAATTGTGCTAATACTTAAAAACGTAAATTTTGTCTATATAAGGGTCATGCTTGTATTTAAGTTTTTTTTTATAATTATATAAAAATAGTATGTGTGCTAATGAAATAGAAATCTGTAATGGGGCCAATACTCTCTCTTAACAATGTAAAATATAAAAATCAATACACATCATGTCTGATATTCTCCTTATTTTTTCACATTTACACCCACAAAAATATGTTTTTAGATACTTCAACTACGATGGTAAAAATTAATAGTATGAGATTTAAGAGATGTCAAAGATCAGAGACACTAAACTGACTAGAGCTCACTGTTAAGAACCATTGAGTGATAGATTTTTTTTTTCTTGTTCATTTAACTTTATGTGTCGTATAATCCCTAAATAACTTATTTTTATAGATTTTTCACACTTCCTTTGGCTCATCAGAAGAAGCTTCTGATCTTCAGTTCGCTACCAATACACATATACAGTGCACACTCTGAGAATAGCAGTTTGCGAAGTAGCCTTGAAGAAATTGGGAGTGCTTTCCCATGTCTCTTTGGCTGCTGCACTGTTTAATTTCGAATGACACACAGCTTGAGGAGACAGGCTGCAGGCCTGGGGACACACAAACCTGTCCTCAAATCAACATGAGCAGTTTAAGAGCTCAGCATGCTCAGAGTATCCAGGAGTGGACACACACAAAGCTCCGCTCGCAGTTCCTTCTCGCCCTGGCGGATTAAGAATGCAGACGGTGTCAAAGGAGCAGGGCGGGGTGTTTAATAGCTTAATGCGACCTAATGTATTCTGGCACGTTAGCCCCTTTTTTAGGACTGAGCCTCCTTGGTGATCGCGGCCTACTTTACCAAGCCACCTTTTAACCAGCCTGGTAGCAACACACACACTTGCACACACTTCCTCCTTGTAAATCGGAAAGGGCTAATGCAAAATGGTTGTCATCCCTAAAAGTATCATTGGACAATCGACAGGCGAAGCACATTTTCCTCAGATTGTCAGAATCAGAGTGAAACAGGAAAAAAAAAAACTACTCCTCCATCTGGCCTCCACCTTTATTGCCATCTCATCACTCCATGTTTCTAAGCCCCCCCACCCTCTTTTTGTCTGTTTTTTTTTGTCCTCCTTCTAGGCATATTTCCATTTCTCCTCTGTCTGTCTCTTTTGTCTTTTTTTCTGTCTCCTCTTCCCTTAAGGTCCTTTTATTCTTATTCCGTGCATCACACTTGCTGTTTCTTTCCATGCCTTTCCCTTTTAGTTGTTAATCAGACTTGATTGGGAGCAGAGAGAGCCGAGTGGAGCTCCCCAGTGGATCAATGCCTCTAAATGATCTGCTCAAGGATCCCTTTAGAAGCTGCAGGCTGTGCTCTGATAGGGCACCGAAGCATGAATGTGCTCATTTCACATCTAACTCACTTCCTGATTTGCCCTCTGGGAGATAGACAGGGCTGCCATTATGGGGATAATTTGTCCCAAAGCTAAATATCCTGCTAACCAAGAGAGCTTAGGCTAAAATGTCTTCATTTCAAGCAATCAATTACTGCCAAGGTGAGGAGGAAAATGATGAATTTGTTTTAAAAAACTCAATCTCCGCGTGTGCACAGACCATCTGCGGCGGTGAGATTGCTCCAAAAAAACGTCTTTGTTTATGCTCATTTGATTGAAGATGCTTTCCCGCGTCTCAAATTTGTTGAGCTTCGAGAAACAGGATTTGATAATGTGCCATAGCTTAAATCCATTTGATGTGGTACATTTGAAATTAAATTGATCTTGTTGCCACGGAGAGCGATGGCGATAATGACAAACACCAATAGAAGTTGTTGCATCGGGGTACACATGTCCACTGAGACATTTGATATACCACTGATTAATTTAAACTCTGTTCAGGATGTTAGTATAATGTACAATGTTTTGAATTTACTTTAAGTTAGTATAAGAATAGATAGTTTGT
>NW_015150897.1:78459-89704 GCF_000732505.1 Cyprinodon variegatus | reverse complement strand
CTTGTTTTATGAGTTACAATCTAAGAAATTATTATTAGTAATACATTCAATTAAAAATACTTATTATACATATTTAATGCTGTAACTAATAGATGTTTTCCTTAATGATGTGTTGTAGATGTTAAAGGTGGAAAGTAACAAAGTACATTTACTTGATTACTATACTTAAGTACTTTTTGAGGATCTTTACTTTACTTGAGGATTTTTTTTGGGTGGTGATTTCTACTCCACTACAGTTTGAGGAAGCTGCTCGTTACTCATTACTTTTGGCTCAGCTTATCTTTGTAATCTGCTGTTACAGTTTTTCTATTTTGACATGCAATTTCAGCATGCAAGAAAGCAGACCTTAGGACTGAATTGCAACACCACGGTCTTAGAGATTTGCATGATGTCCCACAAATGTGAGAAACTCAGGAAGATATTTGTAGTTAGTAATCTCAGAAGGCTCAGGACATAGGACCCAGAATTCAGGTGAGACAGACAGTGATATAATCAAAAGAGAGTTTATTAAAGTAAAGTACGGCTGCTCGTCTCACTGGAAACTCTGCAGGAGTAGAGGCTCAGGTCAGTGACTTCAAAACTCTAGCGATGGATAATAAAGAGTATGAAAGCCACCAACCAGGCAAAGTTCAGTCTGTGCTCAGAAGAAGGAGTGTTACCCTGAGATGCAGAACTCCTTTGCTTTTTACTGAGCCAGCACCAGAGATCCAGGAGAGAAGAAAAGCAGCATCCTTTAGCAGCCAGAGCACGCATAGGAACCGAAAGATCCAGGAGGGTAATCCAAGCCGTGGTCAGAGCAAGGTCTGCACCAGGCGGCATCCACGTAACAGTCCAGAAAGCCCAGAATTGGCAAACAGAGAAAAAAGTGGTGGCCAAAAAATCTGAAGTCCGAGGGCAGAAAACAGATCAGGAACCGGCAGAACGAAACACAGGGAAAATTAGAGAAATCTTGATAAGAAACTTGGCACCAAAGGCTGGGCTCCAGAGACTTAAATAGCAGCAGGAACAGGTGTATGTGATAAGAGCTAATGAGAGAAGGGTGGAGCAAAGCAGAGAAGAGCAACAAGGAAAAAACCCAGCCTAAAGGTGCCAAGATCATTACAAGTACATTTTATCAAGCTGTGAGTTGTTACTATGTTACCTAGTTTTTCAGTGGGATGAGTTCTCAAATCAGAGTTGTGGTTTCGTTGTTGTTGGTTTTTTTTTTTTTGGTTTTTTTTAAATAAGAAATAATAATAATACAATAGCTGTCATTTTTTGTGGTATTTTCATGCTGAGGTTCTTTACATGTGGTGTAGAATCTGTAGAGGTTGGTTTTATGCATCAATATATCAGATGGTTTCTGAAAGTTACATGATTCTTAGAAATTACTCTTAAATTTACACAGAAATATACTGATATTAGAAAAGTTAATTTGGACTATTGGAATAATGATTTTTTTTAATATTTAACTAGAGTAGATGTTTTACCAAGTTACTTTTACTTGTAGCTAAGTAAGATTTGACTATGAGTATCAATACTTTCACTAAAGTACTACTGTTGAGTATTTCATCCACCGCTGGTAGATGCTGATGACTGTAGGCAGGAAGAATCTGATGTAGTGGTCTGTCTTAAGCAGTTCTGGAGAGGCTTCTGACTGAAAACACTCCAGTTGTATAAGAACCAGAAGGAGGATGCTCAGATTTTTCCACTGTTTTCTTCATTTTATGAAGACTTATTTTTGTAAAATTATTTCAAAACGACAATTATATGAAACACAGCTTTTAGAGGGGATGTTGTCTCATATCTAAACTCATGGGGTTGATCAAACTCTACTGCAGCTGTGAACTGTGGGGCTTTAGTCAGAGTACGGGTATCGATTTTGATATCCTTGCACTTTGAATACTGCATGGGATCAAGGGTGTGGAATCCAGTTCTCTGCTATGTCGGGACAGTGTGTTGCTTTTGCTGTGACAACATCTTTATTTCTGTTTCTCTTCATATTTAGGCTTTAATTTGTTAAGCTAAAATGGTATTAAAATACTCTATTAGAGCCACAAGTTGGTTGGATAATTTTTAGTGAAATTAATCTCAATAGGTCAACTACTAAATTCCACCTTCAATTTTAAGCATCTAGATGCCAAAGTGACTAAAACATGGTCAGCGTTGACAAAGCCTCCTCATTGTGTTGCATAAAATTAGGTGTTACTGACTTGTTGATGCATTATTCGAATAGCAGTTGTGTAAACACTGTATCAGTCACACAAATTTGCAGTTTCCACAGACTGTGTAGAATGTCAAAAAAGACCAATGGCGGTGTGCCATTGCTGGTGATCAAATGGTATATGCTAAAGTGTGAATTGTGTAGGAAGGTGATGACAGAGAGTCTACCAAACAACATCTTATCGTCCTATTCCTGTGACACACAAGGCATACACACAGTAGTGCGATAGGAATATGGCATTGAGCCTTTTAGCAACAAAATCTCCAGGTAGTTTTGGTCTGAAAAAGTGATTTGTGTCATGTTCTTTTTAGGGATCTGACCCACATGCAGGAAACCACTCAACCAGACAACCAGAGAAAAGGTTAAACAGGTTTATTGTAAGCATGATGAGTTGGATCCAGTGTTACTCAGAACGCTGGTGAACCAGAACTGGAAGTGAGAAGGGAAGTTCAGAGTTTAGTTTAGGCTCAGTGGGAAACTTGAGCGACGACTTGCAAAAACAGAGACTGAAACGGGCCTTACATTTCCAGGGAAAAGGTGTCCTTCCCAGAATCCAGTCGGTGTGGGTTAATCCAGAACTTGGTTTGACTCGTTGGAGGGCGGACATGGTTTTCTCGGGTTTGGTTGGTTCCTGAGGAGCAATGAAGCTGACTGCCACTTAAATTTCCTGAAGTACTTGAACGGTTCGTGTGGAGATTTATCCCCTGCTCTGTGTGAAGCTCAAACAATCCTTTCAGGGGGGGAAGGTCCAAACATCCAGTTTGCATCCCCTGCTCAGTGTGAAGTTCAAACTATCCTTCCAGGGGGATAAGGCCAATGAAAAGGGCCAACGAGAACCGGGCCCTTTTCATGTCATTTTTCTTATCTTTTCTTGTCTTTTTGTATCTTTTCCTGGAGTCCATTGACCAGTGGATTGACCAGAAGGAAAGAGACAACTAGTGACTCTGGATGATCCATAGATTGTGTAAAGAGGGATGATCAAATGATGATCAAATGCTCCACCCCTCTTAATTTTAATTTTATATATATATATATATATATATATATATATATATATATATATATATATATATATATATATATCTACCAGAGGTAGCGACAAATTTATCAGCAATTAATAAATATGTCTTCTATTGTAGTTTTAAAAAACCAAAAGCAAATAAATGATATTCTGTGCAAAGCTTGCAGCTGGCAACTTCGATAGCTTGAAATAAATATCAAATTGTGCATACCTTTGCCAATACATGCAGTTTATATAAAATAAAGATCACCTGTTATTGTCTTGTTCAGTATCAAACTGTGCACATAATAAAGATAGTTTCCCTGTTTGAACAACACTATTGAGCGAACATGAGGTGAACAACAAAGCTGTAGAAACAACCACTTACTCAACACTTCAAAACAACATCAGACATTGGTAAGTCTCAGAAAGAGGACACATTTCAAAGCTACATTTTATTCCTCAGACCAACCATAGTCCCTAAAGAACTCCTTTAGATGCGTATACATCAATGCCTGAAATGGGCTATCAACACTAAACTACATCACAAACCCCTGCCTTGAGAAAGTTCAAAAGCTTTGTAAGTCAAAATAAAGCTGTTGGTTCACTTCCCCATAGCCCTGAGATGGGCTAAATTGGGACCCCCTTCCACCCACAAACATTTGTAAATTTGGCAGTAAGATAGAGGGGGTTTCTAAATTATTTTCAACCTTAGTAACATTCAAATCACCTGTATGTGTAGAGTTAGTATAATGAATAAACATGATTATTGCACATATGTGGTCCGGTGTCAGATAATCTTTTTTTATGCGCTTACTTACTTGTCATAAATAGAAACAGTTGTTGTTTATTTTATTTATTATTATTTTTTTATTCTATTAGACTACATCCACAAATTTCAGTGTTTCATTTTTATCTTTGGTAGGGGGTACTGTGAGAGACAAACACAAAGTACAGATTGAATGGAAGCTAAAATATTCTTCAATGAAAATCTAGAATATGTTGCATGCATTTGCTATTGCCCTGTTTAGAAGGGCTTTACAATGATGCTGATGATGTTGCCAACTCCAGGTATAAGTTTTCCACCGTGCATATTTTTTTTGCATTAAGGCCAAAAATGTTTATTTTTTATGTTTGAATTGAACATTGTTTCATATGTTTAATGGTTGATATATTGTGTTTCATAAGATTTAAACTTGTCCAGATCTCTATTCTTGTTCTGGCTGATGTATAACTTTGTCTTCATGTTGCTGTTTGTTTACTAATGTTCTTTAAGGGACCTCTAGGGCTTCAACTGGATTTTATTGAGGGGCGTCAAAGTAAAGGGGATTAATACATATAATCTTCTTTCTAACAAACTGTTATATGGTTCTTGCATCAAAGTTGACGCTCTCTGCAAACCCCCAGCCAATCATAATTCAGGAAATCATCAAAATTCCAGGGCAGGAGGAATGCAGTACAGTCACACATAAAGCATGTTAAATAATCATCTGGGTGGCTACAAATGCATAAATCATACAGTCAAATGTAATTTAATCCATTTCAGCCCACAGGAATCTACATTTTTTTATGTTAAACAGTGTGATTGCATTAAATTGAAGCTCACCCTTGGTTCTTTTTGCTGCGCAGTCTTACTGTAATGTCAATACTCATTTAAAAAAGTGGTATCACCCTCTTCAGTCTGTCAGATAATCATATTCAATCTCACTTACATGATTTCCTCATCTATATCCCAATTGAGTGTATTTTTTTCTGTTTTGCAGGTTCTGGCATGGCGAGTACAGAGTGGCAGTGAACATCAATGACTATCTAGACATCTATTGTCCTTTCTACGAGGGTCCTCCATCCCATGGGCGAATGGAGCGCTACATCCTTTTTATGGTCAACCATGAAGGCTACACTTCCTGCCAGCACAGAATGCGTGGCTTCAAACGCTGGGAGTGCAACCGCCCTAGTGGTCCTGATGGCCCCCTGCGCTTTTCAGAGAAGTTCCAGCTCTTCACTCCGTTCTCGCTGGGCTTTGAGTTCAGGCCGGGGCACGAGTACTACTACATCTGTAAGCTATCAGCTAGCTGTCACCATGTAGATGCTTTTAAACAGCCAAAGGCTGCAGATTATGAATATGCAAGAATGCGTGTCTGTTTGGCTTTCATCGTTACTCCTGCTCAACATGTATGTCTAAACAGCATGTAAATACACAATCAGCAGGAGAGGGAGTGATTTCTCAAACAAATTCCTTGTTACTTAAAGACATACAGGTGTGAATAGACACGCCTCCTCTGTCTCTCCTCTCTCTATATCCTGATGTATCTCTCCTTGTGTCTTATATCATAAGTGGTGTGCTCAGCAAAGTGGTAAAAATGTCACCAGGGGTACTTTGTAATCATTTTTATATTAGCTGTATTGATGCTTCTCCTCACTTCAACAAGTGATGCATTAGTGGCACAAATGAGCTTTGCACCTCGAGAATGTTTTTCTGGATCAAATTAAAAGGCTATCATTCCCCCGAGCTCACATGGGACAGATGGAAATTAGGATGCACTCATACTCTCATTTTTTTCAGCAAAACAGTGTGCAATGTTCACTATATATCCAGTTTTACTTTTAAGACTAATATTAGTTATAAGTCATTCAAAATTAGTTTTGCAGCTTTTTCTGTTATGTACCGGCTTAAAATGCTACGAAACCCAATTTACTTTATTTAATTAATTTTTCATATATTTCATAGTATTCCATCTCATGGCATTGGTGGTACTAGACCTCATTTACCTGAGGGGGGAGAGTGGGCCCCAATGTTTTTTTTCAAAGGGGCGCAAAGGTAAAGTATAAAACAAAATTATATGGATGCATAGACTCAGGAATAGCGTTGAGTTCAAGGTTTTATTCGTTTTTTAAAAACTCAAACTCAATGCTATCCAGAAGTTTTGGACTGAAAAAGCTTCCTGGATGGGAAGCAAAACGTCTTCAAACTTGGAAACAAAGTCCAGTGGATTGTTTTTAATTATATATTTTTGGAATGACTTTGACCTGGATGACTGAGAATCTTCACCAGCATGATGCAGAATCTGAGGCCAATTTTTGACCCAAGAGAAACAGCCATGACAGATCAAACCTGTTATACTGTATTAATGGTACAACACATGGATTTTAAATCATTGTTAAAATAAAAATTAAATGTAAAAAAAGAAAATAGACCCAAGAGACCAGTCAGTAATGATTTCTGTGTCAACGGATATCATCATTTGATATAAGTCTTTAGTACAGGGGCTTTAACAGGGGCCAGAACTAGTCCTACAGGGATACTGGCCCTGGTCCACGATGTCTCAAAGCACTTTACAGATTGACTTCCATCAGATCCAATCTACAGCTATTGATCTATATTTTTTTTAATGGTCTAAGCAAAAGATGAGCTGATGGTTTTCATGACTTCCTCTAAAATAACACAGACAGCCAAAACCTAAGAGACATTGGAAGCTAAGCTTAGCTAGGGACTGGGAACTGTTTAGAAATGTAATGTGATCTACCCACAGTAGGAGAGAGCGACACATTCAGAGATAACAAGAAGGCTGAATCTTTTACCTTCTATAATCACAAAATAGCACAACTTGTAAAGTTTAAAGGTACCTTTTTAAACTTTTCGATTTTATTCTTGGATTTAGAGAATTTGTCAGGCTTTTGAAAATCTTAGATTTAACTTAAGTACGGTAACTAAATTCCCTAGAAATTACACAAGGAGGTATGCTAATAACTCTGCTAACAAATTTAAACTGAGCAGCGTCTCTGTCAGTAGACTGCATGTCTGAATTTCTCTAGAGAAGACTGAAAAACTGGCCTTGACCTTTTTTAGCAGCAGATTATGTATTTCAGCCGTGACTCATAACAGGATGAAGGTTCTGAGCCACTGGTTTCTGTTCGGCATGAGAGTAGAACAGGTTTATCTGCTGAGTTTCACTGCTTTTGGACAGTAATTCCCATGTTACATTGACATCACCCTGGTTTAGAGAGGGCTCTCAGTAAAAAAAAAAAAAAGTCATTGACAGATAATCTTAAAGGCTTTGATCCACTTATTCTCCGCAGTTCTCTTTTCGGATCCTAAATGTCATGGTGAAAAACTTTAATATGATAAGTGAGACACAGAGACAAAGTGAAAACAAAGCAGAGTCATTGTGTCATTGTATTATTGCCAGTATCGGCAAGCAGACAGCCAGCCTGCTCATGAGGCTAAGGTAAATGGCTGCCCAAAAGCCTACACCCCCCACCCCCACACACACGCACACACATACTCGTTCTGCCATCGTAGTGAGGACAATGTGTTGACTTCCATTGATTTTCAGATATTTTCAACCCTTTCTCTGCCCTAATCCTAAAACTAGCCCTAAACCTAACCATTACCAATGCATACCTCACCCTAACCCTAACCAACTGGCACCTTAGTCCTAAACCTAAGCATTAGCAAAATAGCATATGGGGACAGGCAAAATGTCCTTACTTTGCAACAGCTAGTCTTCAATTTGATGGTGAAATTGGAATATTGGTTCTCACTCTGAGGGCTTGACAGGCACACCCCCTTACACCCCACATAGATTTTCTTTACAACTCAAGTAAAGGTGGATTTACAATGAGAAACCAGGTCGTCTGTGTGTTTCGCAGTGAACGCAAATGTGCCCCGCCGTTGTGGAAAACGACTCATGAAGTTGGACCAGCTAGAGGAGCGAGGTGCATGGGAACGCTGGAACCGTTTTTCCACCTGGATCCCCGTTCTTTTTGGCGCTCATCTTCCTTCGTTGTCACACAAACTTGCCCCGCACTTCCTCACCGCCTCGGGCGTATCTAGACCGACAGCTAGTTCCTGATTGGCCCTCTTGCATTGTGGCGTTGAATAACATAGCGCAGACCATGCTTCAATATTGGGCATAAATCAAAAATATCTGCGACAAGCTCACTGTGAAGAACTGCTGAGGGAGCATACACAGGCCTTAAGGACTCTTTGACCCCTGCTGACTTATAGTTGCTGACTAGTATTGTGTTTCTTAAACCCATGGGGTTGTATGTGCTCAGATTAGTGCTTTTGAGTATTTTGAATACATGAGTGTAAGGTTTGTCTATGGGGGATTGTATTGAGGAGTGTTCTTAGGGGTCAGCCGTCACACAATCATGAGTCTGTGAAAGGCCATGTCCGTCATGTTGATTGACAGCCCCTCTCTGTGTTTCTGTGTCTTTCTCTCTGTTTGCAAGCCGAGACACTTCGCAGACTGAAACTCAGGTGCAGGTCAGTCCTGTTGTGGAACTGCTACCCATGACGACTTTAAGCACCTGTCCTTTCGGATGAACCGCTGTTTCTGTCTGGGTTTTTTTTCCTCACTGACTTGTGAAACACCTCGAATGTTGATGGTGTTTTGCGGCCAGGCCTGCCAGAGCGACTCTTGCATAGTTTGCATGTATGCAGATGGGTGTGTTTTGTCATGTGCTTGACATGTTGACAGGTCGTTCCACCCCACACTTGCTTTTCCCAGCTGGCATCTGATGGGGATGAGTGGTTTTAAATAGGTTTTCAGATGAAGACTGGATTGCGGATGTGGTGGGAAACAGAGGTGCTGGGAAAGTTGATAAAAACAAGGAAAAGGGCAAAGTTGAAACTTTGGGAAGAGAGGTCAAAAGAAAACGTTTTTTTTCTGGATGTAACAAAATGGCTGAAACTGTCAAAAGAGGAAATCAAGATAGTTTATTTTCAGAATATAAAGAATGGAAAAGTTGCATTGGTCTGTCAAGGGTAAAGGAGGTAAAAGACAGAAGGATGGATCAAGGGAGGAGCTGATGACAGACGAGGGAGTAAAGGGCAAGAGAAGGGTCACATTTATTTCCTGTGCACTGTGGATTTTGATGATGGTCTACTGTGAGGTCACCATAGTCTCTGGTTTTGCAGACCTCCTCACAGGAGAAGAACAATAGGTCTTCTCACACGTCTCTGCATCCCATCAATGTGTGCGCACATTTTTGCGCACCTCTGTGTGTGGGCAGCCTGAGTATGTGCATATCAGCATGTGTGAGTTGTCGAACTCTGGCCACCATCTCCTCTGAGGTCTACAGCTCTATTTCACATCAGAGGAAGGTGGGCTAAAAAAAAGCCTGATTCAATTTATTTCGCTTTACTTTGAAGTTTGTATCATTGGAACTTTTTACACTTATTCTCTCTCTTTTTAGGGGGTAGAGATATAAAAGCCCAGGCTGCTCAGTGACACAGTAGTTAACACTGTCACCTCACAGCAAGTGGGGACTGCATCTGTTGGGAATTTGCATGGATTTCCTTTCCAATTCCAAAGTCATTCAAGGCAGGTCGATTTGAGAGGCAGTTATTTCCCTTAGGTGTGAATGTGAGTGTGACTGAATCCCATTGAGCAGGCTGATCCATTACAGACTTGTTTACATTGCTCAATGTGTTTATAGAATCTCACAAGCTGGGGAACATTGGTTCAGGGACATTTTAAAAGACCTAAAATAACAAAGTCAGGCAAATAAAAGACCAACCTCATCAGTAAGGTTGTTATCTTCATACAATTCGATTGATTTTATGACGATTCTCTAAGAAAAGTATAAAACAGTGCCTACAACAGTGCAGAAGATGTCAAATTATAGAGGTCTTTTTTAATTTTCAAAAATAGGAATTTAAACACTGAGGCAAAAAAAATGCATTTGTCTCCCTTTACTCTGATTTGCCTCAATGATATCCAGCCTTCAGATGTCCCTAATTTATACACATATTCAACCTAGATGTTATTTATTCTAACCGTAATTCCAGCTGTTATGGTTGTTAGAGACAAACGGGAAAAAAACATCTTCATGAAGAACAATGAATAAGGTAAATATATAAGGAAGGAAGTTGTAGAGAAGTTTGAAGCAAGGTTGTACTAAGAATTGAAATCACATAGAACTGATATAAAAATCAAAGGGTATAGTTCAGCAGTAAACCTTTCAACAAATGGTTATTTAAATGAACTGAGAAGCTGACCAACCAGAGTATTAATTAGAAAAGTAGCAGGCAGTCCATAGGAGCATTCAAAACACCTTACCACCACCATACCAAATAAATCCAAACACACCATAGATATCATGGTGCCAAGATCATGCTGTGGGGATGCTTTAGCAGGGAAGCTGGACAGAACTAATGCGTGGATTATTCTTGCAGAAAACCCAATAATCCTGGTGTAAAATCTGTTTGAGGTTGCTATACTTTTAAGACAGATTCAAATCTCGCCTTGTGGAAGCGCCATCATTTTAAATACAGCCAGAGTGTAGGAATTGCTAAGATCGGAGCATAATCTATAGTCAAAGTCCAAACATCAATCCAATCTGTGGCAAAAGTTGAAATTTGATTGAGAATAAGTTATTTTCCAAATAGGAATAGGCTGAAATTAGTAGTGTAAATAAATGATTGACTCATAATCAATTATGGTCAGAAAAGTTGTTCCACAGGATTATTGATCACATCCACTGTCAAACTAGGGGGGCATTATCCTGCAATTTAAAGATATTTATCTTCCCCAACATACCTGAAGGAAATGGCTTGATTACCTCCTCATTTATAGTCAAGTTCTCAGCAGTCCTGCTAAAGACCGTTGTTTGGTTAAGGCGTCTTAATGCAGAAACATTTCAAAAAGGTGCAGGACTAGAGTCTGACACATTTAGACCAGGCATGTCCAAAGTTGGTCCTGGAGGGTAGCTGTCCCACAGGTTTTGGATGTTTCTGGGCCTCAGCACAGCTGATTCTGATGATTGCAGTTCAGAAAAGGATTGTTTATCAGCTATTAATGGAAATCAGTTGTGCTAAAACATAGAAACCTCTAAAACCTGCTGGACAGCTGCCCTCCAGGACCATCTTTGGACATCCATGGCTTAGACGTACCTTCTGTCAGTATTGTAGTGTGGTCACCATCCAAAAGAGGGCGCCACCGTTGTGTTTGTAAATACAATTAGTTAACAAGCACCTGAAGTCATCATCTACACTCACTGGCCACTTTATTAGGTACACCTGTCCAACTGCTCGT